>NC_084968.1:13755417-13849502 GCF_949316205.1 Platichthys flesus
AGAACACGTCCATCACGCACTGTCTGAGGTAACCACCGCTCATCTGGTGGAGGAAAGAAGGGTGATGACCGCAGTTTATCTCAACCTGCGTGTGTGTGTTTGTTTGTGTGTTTGTGTTGTGAACAGGGGCTTCAGCAACACGGAGACACTATGCAGTGAATACAAGTACTACTGTGAGCAGTGTCGCAGCAAACAGGAAGCACAGAAGAGGTGAGTGACTGCAGCTTCGGTTTTTTTTCCGTCCGTCTGGTGTTAGTACTGCAAACCAGCCAGGGGGACTTCCTGTCAC
The DNA here is from genome assembly GCF_949316205.1 of Platichthys flesus. Lineage (NCBI taxonomy): Eukaryota > Metazoa > Chordata > Actinopteri > Pleuronectiformes > Pleuronectidae > Platichthys > Platichthys flesus. The sequence goes on from NC_084968.1 coordinate 13,755,707, forward strand.
AGAAGTTCATCATGTGTGTTTTAAAGTCTTCTCGTGAACCACAGCGGTTTCTGGGTTCAGCGCCTCTGCTCTCTTTTTGGACGCAGAGCCTGATAAGTGCACCGGCTAAAAGTCCATTAGCCTGAGAGCACCGGGCCTCGTGGTGACACTGAGCAGAACGCTGCGAGAGCGGGAGCCAAATTAAGACGAACACAAAGCGTCCAAGAACCCACTCCTTGCTCCTGATTGGGAGACTGGAGTGTAACTGGTGTGGACATGGAAAGCTTTTAGGCCTCTTGACTTTTAGTCTGGGGACGACTCAGCATCACTGCGTCTGTGGTTTATTTCCACTGACCTTTTTACTCTCTGTGCACTTTATTTTTCAATTTTCTACGGGATTTAAAAGAACTCTAAAACCAAAACACACTTTGCAGTCGTCCTCCTTCATGTTGAGTTCAGGGACTGTATGAAAAACACGACACGACTCCATTAACTCTCCGTCTCTCCGTCAGGATGCGGGTGAAGAAGCTCCCGATGATCCTCGCCCTCCACCTGAAGCGCTTTAAATACATGGACCAGCTGCACCGCTACACCAAACTGTCCTATCGCGTCGTCTTCCCGCTGGAGCTCCGCCTCTTCAACACGTCCGGGGACGCCACCAACCCCGACCGCATGTACGACCTGGTGGCGGTGGTGGTGCACTGTGGCAGGTCGGTCATCCGGCTCAGTTTTCTAAATGTCTTAATGTTCTTATTACAACGGCAGTACCATGTAACAACTGTCTAATGTCTCCTGTGTCTCTCGTCTTCTCCGTCTCTGCAGCGGTCCCAACCGAGGACACTACATCACCATCGTCAAGAGCCACGGCTTCTGGCTGCTGTTCGATGACGACATCGTGGAGGTAAGATCGATTCCCTCGTCTTCGTGTCCGTGCTCTGGTGACAGCCGGGGGGGGGTTATGTTCTTTCAGGTTTAAATGGTGTGAACAACCATCACTTAAGGTCAGATTAGGAAACCCAGTCGACCTCAGAGATATCATTTACCTTCCAGAGCACGGAATCCTTCCTCTGCTCCTCTCACTCTCGTTTGGAGGTTTCCTGTCTCATCTCAACCCGACAGGAATCTCAAACAGCTCCACGCTGCAGATCCTGGCGCTCCCGGTGTGTGTTTGGATTTCCTACCACGGGCTCCTCTTACATACTTCAAGCCTCAGCTGAAGAACGAGGAGCTGAGAACGTGTTTTATTGATCGGGAGAAAGTGAATACCTGCTTTGGATCAGAGAGATGAAATACCTGAGGACAAGACCTAGAATGGGAATAACGTTTTCCTGCTCTTTCCTCTTTTCATCTCATTCGCTCTTTGTCCCTCGCTTCTCGTTATACTTTCCTTTAACTGAGAATTTATCAAATTATCAATGATGAGGCTCTTTAATCTGATCCAGGACCTGAACATGCAACAGTTTGTTTGCATAACGCAGTGGAAGGTGATGATTATTCAGACTGAGGAGGGAAATCCAGGCCGGCAGCGTGTGAAGTAAAAAACTCAGTAAAGCCTAACGAGTGCACGGTGGAGCTAAAAGCACGAAGCAGGTCCTGAGCCTGTGGCCGTCGACTGCAGCTGTGCACGGAGCCTCGGCTTGTTGATGTGTTTCATCTGCAGCTTCGTAACCTTTCACTTTGTTTTTCTTCGTGGTCGGAGCCAAAAAAAAGACGACGTGATCAGGAGTCAAGTGACTGAGCAGCGTGGTTAAACGTTTCAGGGTTCAACTTCCGTCTGCGTTAGAGAGGCGCGTGAAGAGTTGGTTTTAATTCGCTGGGGATTGTGGGTAATGTCCAACGTTGGGTTGTGTTCATGCTTCTGAACCCTCGACAGCCAGAGGCCGGAGGCGGTAGGTTTTCAGGTCGATTCGTCCACACGTCAAGAACCAAGATGAACTGATCAGATTATGTCAGTGACCTTAAATGAATCCAGACTGCACTGGTTACACTGGTTTTCTAAAGCTTTCCACACACGGGCCCAGTTTGTACATTCTTCATATTAAGCGACAGAATGTTTTTCATCCAGTTCCACTTCATCCACGATTCTACTTTGCCTTAAATAGACTTGAAACCTGCAGTGGACTCGAGTCTTTGGGAACTTTTACCCAATTAGAGGAGTTTGTTTTACTTTAGATGTCGGAGGTTCCCCCTGCTGCTCAGGCACAGTCCTCAGGGACAGATGATTCCAGCTGATGGCAGCCGTGTGTTTTTCCACTTGGATGGTAAAGAATCCTCCTGGAACATCTGGTCCAGTGGACTCAAACTGGCTGAGTTTGCAAAGCTGAAACTCAAACTTTCTTCTTCTCTTTAATGGATTGTATTTTAGCTTCCAGCCTCTTTCCTCAGTTTAATCTGTCTTATCTTTCCTTGTTAAGATCTGTGGGTCTTTCTGAACTCGCAGCCAGATCAATTCATCTCCGATCAACAAATATGTTTAATAAAAGTTAGTTTTCAGCCTCATCCTCTCCTGGACCGAGAGCCGCGGCACCAAATGAGAAACAGGCGTCAACGTGCTCACGTTCAAATGGAGATTTGTGAGCAAAATGAAAAGTAAAGCTGGTGAAACAGTTACACAACCGAGTGGAACACAACACAGAAATGAAACAGAGATCAAAGACCCGTCGTCCTTGTGTTCATACAAATAAAACACACGTCTGGTTCTCGTGTCTGGAGAATAAGTGGAAACTAATATCCAAAACGATTAGCGGGGGGGAGGTGGAGCAAAGTGAAGAGCAGCTGGTCACAGATCAATTCTCCTCTTTCAGTTCTAATAACAACAAAGCGTCCTGATCTCGGGTTTGTCTCTCAGACTCAAAGAAGATCAAACTTCTGTGTTGTGTTCGTAGGAAACTGGAATAACATCTTTCCTTTTTCTACCAACTTTGATTCTGAGACACAAACAGGTCACATGTTCACATAAAACACACAAAGTGGTTTCTATCATGATGCTCAGCTTCTGTACATCTGGTGCTTTCCTTGTAATAACTTCATCATTTTCAGAGCAGATTCAGTTTGATTTGAAATAGAAAAGAATGTTTCTTATAAACATGTAAAAAGTTGGAGGTGAATGTGATGTCCTGACCTTAGTTGAAGTCTTTAACATGTTGGAATGTGGATGTGAGATGACGGAGGAGCTTCAGCCCGAGGTGGAGTTAGGAGATAAGATCTGAACTCAAAGAACGAACTCTTCTCATGTGTCTCAACTCGACCTCCGTCTTCTCTCCTCGTAGAAAATCGACGCCCAGGCGATCGAGGAGTTCTACGGCCTCACGTCGGACATTTCCAAGAACTCTGAGTCAGGATACATCCTGTTCTACCAGTCCAGAGACTGAACCAGCCGCCACTCAATCCCCCACAGACTGTCACTCAACAGAGGGGGAGGGGCTTACCGCTGCTACCGGCTCCGCCCAGTACGCTCACACCAGTATCCGGGCTTTATTTCCCTGTGGGCGGAGATTTGCACTGGAGCGCCCACTCGGATCGGTGGAGACGTGCGCAGGTCGCATGGCAGCCTCCTGGATTACGCCCGTTCGATTCCTCTGAGCGCCTCGACCAAAACAAGATGGCCGAACCGCTAACACCCGCTCTGCTCTGTGGCGTCAGCCGGGGGCAACGTGAGTAAACACCAATCCAAGAGGCTGACATCACCGTGTGCACGCCGGTTCACCACCGAGGTAAACGCTGCAGGGCCGGGGACGGGGGGGGGGGGTTGACGCAGAGCGACCAATCAGGAGGAGACACCAGAGGCTGCCAATCATCCTTGACGTGGCTACCATCATGTCTTCTTTTATTGTGCATGTGAAACCGAGCTCAATCTGCTTTCCACAGGGACCGTGGAGCTTTTCCTTCGCTTCATGCTAACACACACACACACCCACCAACACACAACCATCGTGTCACAACAACCAAAACCACAGACACAACTGTCTTTGACTGAAAATATGACAGAAATACAATTTAACAGTTTAATGCTAAGCTGTCGTGCTAGCTGTCAATGCTAAAGAGAACCACACAGGAAACGAACCAGTATCCTCCTCGATCCCATTAACACAATTTGATTGGCTGCCGCATAGAAAGTCGAGATCTAAGTGGAAGTATTAGAGCTACTGGTGTGTTGTGTCATAGTCGGGGCTACAAACCCTAAAGGAAGAGAGGTCAGGTGGTTAGTTAAACCTTTTGAAGCAGGCGTTTCCTGTTCAGACATTTACCCACAATCCCTTTCTGCCATTTGCTTTTTAAACACTCCTTCAAATGTCATTTTAAAGGCTCAAACACAAAGGTCCTCTCACTCCTGACAGACACTACATGAAGCCCGTGAATGTTCAGTTCCCTTTTTGTTTTTAAAGCTTTCCTCATCGACAGCGAACCCTTAGCTTCTCCGTGCCCCCCCCCCCCGCTGCAGGCTGGCACAGTGCGTCATCCTCCAATCAGCCGCTCAGCTCTGGTTTGTGCCGCTGCAGCTCTGGCCTCTTTTACATAACATGTTTTCCCCTCGGTGACGTCGGCTCGGCTCGCGTGGAGCTCGCCCACAGTCGCTCTCCGACTCGGTGGATGTGATGAGGCGGCCTCATGCCTGCTGTCGTGGTTAAAACCACTTCCTCTGCTCGGTATCGGATCCAATTCGGCACAATGGCATCGAGCTCAGGAAGGTCACAGCTTCTTCTGATTCACGGCTGACTCATCCTGCCGCTGGTTAGATATGAACAGTTGAGACTGAAGTGAAGCTTTTATCAACCGGTCAGTGTTTGTTAAAACTTCATTAACACGTAAAGTTTTGTTTGACTTCATGAGAAACAGGAAACAATTTCAACGTTTTACTTTACTTCCTCTCGTTCTCTAAAGTTTAATTTGCGTCAAAATGTTCCGATGCCAATACCAGTGTGTTTAACGAGGATAAAACTTTTTTAACGTATTTTATTCTCTATTTAGACTTTTTACTTTACAACTTTACATGTTATCTAACTCCGGCTAACGCAACACTACCTCAAAATCACTTCTTCTTCTTCGCTGCTCTAAAATCAGTACCCGCTCGTGGAAGAACAGCACAACTTCAGAAGAAAAAGAAGAAGAAGTGATTTCTGGAAAAATGAAGTTGCAGTTTTGACTGAAACACTTTGAAGGACTTTGAGGACGTGTATTCACTGACTTAACGTTATTGGCATTGGGACATCTCTAATTTTACACTGCTGAGCTCACGAGGCTCCACCCGACTGGGCTGTCCTGGTTTAACAAGCGAGCTCACCCCCCCTCCCCTGTCCCGGAGCTGCAGCAGAAGGAAAGTGAACGGAGACTTTCTCTCTCTGCAGCGTTTGAGCTTGTTTATATTCCACAGCGGCTGAGTGGCCGGGCGGTGGCTCAAGTATTATCTGAATGTTCAAATGTACAGTGAAATGAAACCAGGGCTGCCGCTGCCTGACCCGGAGAACCCAGTTTGGGTTCCGACCCCCCGAGTCGCTCTCTCTCCTTCTTAAGCCAGAAGCATGATTTGCATTTCCATTGACATCACGTCGCCTCGATCTCCATGGAACTCTGACGGTTCAGTCACCGAGCGGCTTCTTAAAGTCTTGACAGGAAGAATGTTCAGAGCAGAAACTCACGGGATGACGGCCGACGTTTGTTCTGACCCGACGAGCCCCACCTGTTTATTTTGGGTTTGACGAGAGGAAGCACAAACTAAATTTAGTTCCTGATGCAAACTACACGTGGGAAAAAGTTTCTGCCCTGGGGGGTGGAACTGTTTTAGTGCTGATAAACTTCACCAACAGCTTTTACTCTGCTCCTGCCTCATGTTTTATCTTTTAACTAATCCTCTGATTTGTATCTTCACACGATAAAACTAGTTTATATCAAGTTAAGTGACTGAAATGTTCCTGTTCCATGCGTCGGATGAAAGTCGTGGATCAAATCTCCCTCGACTTAAATCGGAGAGTTAGAATCTCAGAACTCCAGACGTCTCCCCCCCGACCTCCTCCCTCACTCGGTCGAGTTCAACACTATCAACCTTTTTTTCCTGCGCTGCTATTTCGTGAGGCGTTTTTGAGGTTTGATCTACTTTGAGAAGTCTGCAAAAATAAAGTTGAATTTTAAACCTTTTCAAAGAAACGTTTCCTTCGCTCTCGAGATGTTAAAGAACAGTAACAAGCACAAACAGCCTCATGTGAGATGAAGTCATCAGAATGCAGTCGGACGAGGAAATAAAAACGTTCATGAAGTCGTCGGCGCCCAAAATATGAACGTGTTGGTTGAAATGTTCGCTTTGGAAAGTCGTGTCGAAAACGAGGCTCTTTTTATTTAAATATTAATATGAATGTCTATATTAACTTCTTATTTTCTTAGATGTTTCTCTTGTTTTTGATATATTCTACTAATTTTAACAGTCTACTATTCTTGCTCAGGCAGCTCCAGATGTTTTGAGGGTTTGATTTTGTTTCCTGGAGGTTTGTGACGAGAGGTGTTGACGTGTACATAAATACAGATGTTATTATTGGAATATAATTAATTGCTTGCTGGAAATAATCAACTGACCTAGATGGAAAATGTTAGTGGATGTTTTTTGTCTCTACTTTTAATTGAATGAATATGTCTGGGGCTTAATTAAAATAAAATGACAAGCCCCACCCATGTGGCATCACAAGGATACTAAAACAAGCAGCACCAGATAAACCTGATTGGTCGAAGTATTGTAAGGAGGAAGAAGAGACGTTTTATAAGAAACTGACCGAAAACTGTCAAGTGAATCACTGTGTTAAAGGAAAAATCCACTTTCAGTTACAGACTTGTATTATAATTAGTTTTTTCAATAATTAATAGAACTTAAATTAGTTGATTTATCGATAGTTACAGCAAAGACATTCCAAAGATTTGTTTAGAAACAGTAAAATATTTAGCCGGAGGTTCATGACAAATTTACTTGAAATGTTAAATGTCAAATGTATTTTTTATCAAAAAAAATAGTTTCAGCCTTAAATGATCAGTATTCAAATATCGGGTTCAATAACTTTCTTAGCAAAAGTATTCATACAAATAGAATGGGAAGGAGATGTTTGAAGAAAGGCATGATGGGAAATGTAGTAAATTGCTCCGTGACGTACAAACACCAACATTAATCCACAAAGTCATTGAATAAAAAAGTGCAGATGGATTTTTCCTTTAACAGTTGAACTTTGTTTCCTCGGAAATGTCTGGACTTCACATCACTTCCTGTTTTAAAGACATGAATGTAAATGTTTGAATCATGTGACAGACAACGTGTCGTTAACACAACAGCTTCACAGACACAAACCAGGAAACAACTTATTTACACCAACGTGAAACAATGAAGGAGGATAATGATTTAGTATCTTGGTTAAATGAAGTGTGGATTGTGTCTGTGCAGCTGAGGTTCGGTCTGTATCCCAGTGGACGACTGGTTTCTGATGGCGTCCCAACTGTTTGAAATAAAACACAAACTGGTTTTAAAGAGTCTTCTCGTGTGTCTTTCTGTCCAGCCGATTTTCAGGATTCATTTGTGTGGAGTCATCTGCAGTGGGGGTTTTTTTCAGGTGTTTCCAAACAAAGTTAAATTTGTGCATATCAAACTTTCTATGCCACTGAGTTCTGAAGACCGGGCCTGAAATGATTCTGTGTAAGTGTAAACGACACAGACTCCAGACACAAACACCGGTTCAGTTTCAGCTGTTTGGCTTTTTCCCTCAAAACATAAACACGGTTATCAAAACGTTTTCATGAGGTGACGCGAGTTCAGGAGCAAAGTGAGCTTACGTGGTGAATGTCTCCCTCTAGTGGTGGAACGGGGCCAATGCACTCCTGGAAGCTTGAGAGCTTTTCAGACGTCAGGTCACACAAACCTCCTGTTTCAACACATTTCAATTATTAAAATCCTGCTGACAAACAGGAAAGAGACGCAGATAAAAAATCTAGTTTCTTTTGATATCGTTTGTGTTTGATCTGTTTTATTGACATCGAATCGTCTGAAGGTTGAAATCTTCCTCTGGAGCTGAAAAGGTGAAAACAACAGAAACTGAACAGAGTCTGATCTCTGGTGGTTACAGGTGAAGCTACAGTTACACACGTCTACGTATAGTAAAGACAAAAGGTTTGTAAACTTAGGAATACATCATGTACACATTATATATACATTGTATTACATTAGTACTGCAATCCACTTCCTGATAATCTCATGGTGGTTTTAGTGAAACTCTTTCTCCTGGTCCTGGTCCAGGTCCGAGCAACTCATGCTTCAAATGTTTGGCCTCAAAGTGTCTTTAAAAAGTGTTTCGAGTGTTTTCAGACATTTTCCTTCTTCACCTGTTTGTGTGCTTCGTTCAGGAGTGAGGTCAGAAGAGAGGGAACTTCCAACGAGGAGCATTTGCATCAAAATGGAGACGTCTGATGTGACTAAGACGCATTTTTAATCCTGAAAATAGACTTTTCCTTTCTGTAAATGTAACAGGAGCTTAGACCAGTTTCCCTCTGACCTCTGACCTCCTCTCCCCTCGTCTTCCTCTCGCCCTTCATCATACCATCGTCTCTGATCCCGACCCTTTCCCGGTGAAGAAGTCCCAGAAGTTGGCGGCGGGCGACGGCTTGCTCTCCTCGTGCGGCGCCTGCCTCACCCAGATGTTGCTCTCGCTGGAGCCGCTGAGGCTGGAGCAGCTGCCGCCGCCGCTGAGGGAGAAGCTGAGGGCCGCCCCCAGGGGGCCCCGGCGGTCATGAGGCTCGGAGGAGGAGTGGGAGGAGGAGTGGGAGGAGTGGGTCAGGCTGAGCAGGTTGTGGTGGGAGTGGAACTGGCGAATGTGGCTGATGGATTTCCCTGCTGGGACGTCACCTGCGGGAGGAGACAGGACAGTTTGGTGCTGATTCATATTAAACAAAAGATTCTAACAATATGGACTCCAGTAAATCAAGGTACCGAATCTGGTTTCCTTCCGCTTACGGTTCTGGTTCAGCTTCAGCACGTTGAGGAACACCTCGCTGGTCAGGCTGCCCTCGCCGCCGCTGCCATCGGGGGGGAACAGAGGCGAGGGGGGCTCCAGCGGGGACAGACTCCCGCTGGACGCCCCCACAGAGTCCAGAGACGCCCCTGTGTCCCGGCGGCCTCCGGACTCACTGCCGCCCTCTGCTGTCAGGTGGCTGCTGCTGACGGGAGACAGGAACCAGTCAGGAGAGGGGGCGGAGCCAGAGCTGGTGTTGTGAGGGACTGGTTGTAATGGTTACCTGAGTTTCCGACGCAGCAGGTAGTCGATGATGTCCGGGTCGGTTTGGATCAGACTCATCAGGACCTCCTGCTGCACCTCGGCAGACACCTGGACACACACACACACACAGAGACAGACACACACTTAGTGCTCCTGCAGAGGGCGCTGTTGCTCAGTCAAAGTTCCAGTGTTGCTTTAAAAATCTTTAAATCTACATGATAAAATTTAAATTAAAGGTTTTCCTATGATCTGAGTGAACTGAAACTAGAACAAATGACACATTTTTTAAAGTAGAACCACTCGTGTTCATTTCTATAACAGATCTGATCATTAGACTGAATATTTCTGGTCTTACTGTGAAGAGTCTCCGGTGGTTCTGGACGAGCAGCAGAGTGACGCTGATGATGGCCGTGCTGTCCTCGATCCCCATCGAGTGAGGACTCACGTCTCCCCCGCTCTCCCTCTGCAGCAGGTTCGGCCCGAAGATCACCGCCAGGTTCGCCGCCGTCATCTTGTTCCCCGGGATCTGACGGGAGGATGAGGAGGAGGAGGAGGAGGAGGAGGAGGAGGAGGAGGAGGAGGAGGAGGAGGAGGAGGAGAAGGAGGAGGAGGAGAGAATGTGTGAATTGACCTTTCAGAAGTTGAAAGGATATAATGTGAGATATGTTAGTTTAAACATAAAAACAATATAGTCCTTTAAAAGGAGCATTCCATCTTTTTTTATAATAAATAATACAAATAGCTTTTCCCCATTGACATGATGAGGTACCTCCTCGTCCTGGGTCCCGATGGTGTCCTGGGCGAAGCTCTGCACCGTCTGTAACAAGGTGAGGAGGCGCAGCAGAGTGTCGCAGTTACAGGGCGGGAGCAGGTAGAGGAGGTGCTGCAAGTACTGGAGCTGGTCGGCTCCTCTCAACACTGCAGGAGGAGGAAGAGGAGGAGGAGGAGGAGGAAGACAATAAGATGAATAAAGATTAAACTGATAAACTGCAGCCGGCCACCAGGGGGCGAATTGGCTTCAATCTGGGGAGCTATGACATCGTCCATCAAGATTCAAGATTTCCACAAATTCACTTTTCAAATCTCTGCTAAGAAACATATCAGAAACATATCAAAAGGCTTCTTATCAAAAGTATGTATTTACATGTAGAAGATAAAGTGTTTTAAATCTTTTTCTCTAAAGTATGGTGAGCGTGTGTCGTACGGTTGGCGTGCAGGAAGGCCGGGTAGAGCTCCCGGGGCAGCAGAGGGTCGGGCATGTCCCTCAGGAACTCTTTGAGCAGCGCCGCCACATCATGGACGCTGTGCTCCTCGTCCAGCTGGACGTCCACGCCCACGTCAAAGTCCTCCCTCAGCTACACACACACAGACACACACACAGACACACACGTTACTCCCACACTGAGGCCACTTTTCCCCTGATGGAGGCGATTTCTCCAAAACAGGATTTCACACGTCGACACTTGAGGATTATTTTTATATTCCAGCGAAGTCGACAGGAAACTGGACGAGAGCGAATCAGAGGAAAGATCCTAGTGAGCGTCATGACGGGGAAGTGAACCCATGATGTGACTGACAGCTCCACACGTCATCATCGTCTTCATCTTCAACACACTTTGCAGATGAAGAGGTTACAAATAAATGGAATAATACATGAATAGATCAGAATATAATGTAACTCAGATTACGGCAAATTAAATACTAAAGTCAAAAGGTCAAAAGGTCAAAAGGTCACAAAATTCAATTATACAAACTTTTGTCAGTTGTTTTAATAGTTTTATGTTGTTGTCGTGTTTTATTTCTCGTGTACTTGTGAACGAATGTCCTCCTCACCTGTCTCACTCTCTTCTTGGAGCTGCCGACCCGGAAGATCCCCACAGTCTGAAGACCTGAGGCGACCAAATCCACATCCACGATTTATTAAAATACATTTACACTGATTACATCTAAGAATCATTTCCTCTGATGTAGATCCACACATCTGGATCTTATAGCTTGAGGCTCTACAGGCTGATTTCTCACCGTGGTTCTCGATGTGGCTGCAGCACCGCTCCAGCACCCGGGGCACCTGCCTGTAGATGGGGTTGAGGCTCAGCTTGGTCTGGGTCCGGCCCTCGGACGAGCCGCCGCCCTGAGACTTCTTCAGCTCCAGCTCGGCCGGGTGGGAGAGCTGCAGCGCCTCCAGCAGCCGAGACTGACTCTCCACCAGGTCGGAGATGGAGTCCACCGACAGACCTCCCTGAGGAGGAGGAGGAGGAGGAGGAGGAGGAGGAGGAGGAGGAAGAGGAGATAACTCTAATTAATGAAAGGCTTTCTGGATGTGCAGATTTTCTTATGTCTTTAAATAAACTTTGTGAATCCAGCCGTCAATTCTTTACTAAATAAAGTTTCTGTACACAAGTGAAACACCCTGAATGCAATTACACATTATTCCACTAGATGGCAACAAGTTCATCTTTCAACACTAGTGCTCTTACTTTTGGGGAAATGGAAAAAAAACTAAATTGCAAAGACTTTATAAATAAAAAGAATTGCAATAAATAAGTAATAAAACCCAGGATATGAATTTATAATCCTAATAAGCAACGTGTGCCTCCGCCTGCAGGAGAGATGGATTTAATAAAGGTCCTGATGATGGACGAGGACAAAGTGTTGACGTGAGACGCTGGAGATTCACGGGACATTTGGAAAACAGACACACACACGACGGAGACGACAGGACGGAGAGAAAGAAGAAAAACTGGCAGCAGAAGATGGAAAGAACGTTTTAAGATGGATGTCCTGTTCCCTCATCCTTCACGCTGCCATCCAATAAATATCAGAGGAGCTGAGAACTAATATTCCACAGGAACATGAATCATCGTGTGTGAGACCTGAAAATCATTTCCACAGGAACGCAGAGCGACGGAGGAAATTCCATCAGCACCAAGTGGAACTCAGAACTGAGATATTTATTAAAAATTAAAAAAAGAAATGAGCAGAAAGTTTATGGTGACGACTGAAAAGTCTAAAACTTTGCGAATAAAAAGAACTAAGTGAAAACTGAAATATCAGAATATCGATGGTTCCACCATCACTGAGAGAATGACAGTCACGACTCCAACTGGATTTATTGGCTTTAATATTTCATTTTTTTTTATTCCTGGCCCCAACAATCTTCAGTCTGCCAACGAAACACGATTTATTCCATCTTTTCTGTCTGAGATCATCTACAATAGCTGAAAACCCACAGATCAGGAGTTATTATATTATTCTGTTGCTGTGGCCAAATATCCCATTAACAGAATAATCATTATTCTTCAGCTTGAATCTGCAGAAACCAAAAACCAGCTCTGGAGCATTTCACCTCCTGAAACTGTCCCCTGGTCAAAGTGATCGAGGCTTTAACGTGAATCTATTAAAAAACAAAAGTTAAATGTCTCAAACTAATTTCTCTCATCTTCATTCTGCTCCTGACGTCTGTGCACGAGACGCGACGCAGACACTGAGCTGCATCACTCTGACCAGCCAAGTGTGTGTCTGTGTGTGTGTCTGTGTGTGTTTTCCTCCGTGAGCTGCACTTCACGGCTGCTTCAGGTTCCATTAAGATGCTTTGAGAATGTAATGACACTTATTACAGGCTTAACGTAACCACTGCTTTCACATCAGTGCAGAGAGGAGTGCAGGAAAGTTAAAAAATACACACACACACACACACACAGCACCACAACTCAAACACACAGCACCACAACGCAAACGCACAACTGTGAAAACTGAGGAATCGGTTGTGAAAATGTTTACAGCTGGAGATGAAGCCAAAGATTAACTGGCTGAACTGGACACATTCATTACAGAATGGACACACACACACACACACACACACACACACACACACACATACACACACACAGTTGGCAAAGAGGAACAACAGTGCTGCCAGTTTTCATTTCACCGATAAGAGAATTTTAGTCTCTTTCAAAAAACACTCAAAGGAAAAAGAAAAACACTGAGCGATTAAATCAGGAATTTAAAAACAATCCAGGGACTGAACCTTGTGAAGTGAAAAGGTCAAAACCTCCTTCTGCATCAATGTGTGTTGTGTGTTTGTGTGTCTGTGTGTGTCTGTGTATGTCTGTGTGTGTATCGTCTCACCCTCCTCTGCCCCCGGCCGCTGTTATCCAGAAACGTGGGCGACATCGGTTTGTTCTGGTTTTCGGAGACGGGCGCCGGGGCCACGGAGTTGGCGGAGGGCGACCCGGGGGGGACGCCGCCCCCCCCTCCCGTGATGGCCGCGGCGCCGACCAGCGGTTTGCTCCCGTTGAAGAACTGACGCTTCTCGGCCCGGAAGCGCAGGACGCTGGCCTCCAGGTCCAGGCAGTCGCGCCGGCTCTCCTTCAGGGCGTCCTGCTGCCGCTTGTAGGCCCGGTCGTTGGCGATGACCTGGGAGAGCGGGATGCCGAACGCCTTCTGAGCCGATTCTGATGGAAGAGAGAGAGAGATAGAGAGAGAGAGACATGATGTCACAGAGAGGACATTTAGAAGATCAGACATCATGGAGGGACATTTAATTGTCTCCATTCAAAAACCCTTTACACCACGACCTCGTTGATCTGTCACACATTCCGGGGTCAAGTGGCCGAGCGGTGTAAGAATAGAGAGAGCGGCCGGAGAGAGCAGGTAAGAGGGCGATCAACAGGTTAATCCCGTTAGAGCGGCTGCAGCCACAGAGCAGACATCACACTCAGACTGATACGGGCTTAACCGAGTGGCAGCGACCCCCGACTCCAGAGAGGTCGCCGCAGGGGTTCCCCCCCCCCCCCCGCCCCCAAAGACCCGCCTAATCCCTTCCCTCGGCTGCATCACCTGACCACAACAAGCCAGCACACCCTGATCAGTTGAAGTCCAGATAGAGGTGAAGAGGAACCTCTATCTGGACTCCTTGGTTCCCAGATCTCTTCTCAAAGTGGTTCCTGGGTCAGTTGGGACATTTGACCTTTGCCCTCTATGATGGATGCCACCCCCCCCTCATGTTCTGAGCTTTGATATCAGCGATTCCTTATTAAAGCAGATTGTTCTGCTCTGATCTCTGACGGACCGTTTGTCTTCATCTTGGCTGGAAGATGTTTTTTAATCCAGTGTCCCTGCCAAGGAGCCCGGCTCCATGCACTGATGGATGTCACAGGTCCATGTGTCTCCAGCTGCACTTCACGGCCTCGTGTGATCAGTAAGCTGCTGATTATTCCTCAGGCCTGACGTCTGTCTGCCTGCCCCCCCCCCCCCCCCTCCTCGAGCTGCTCCTGCTGGACGCGTTGGAAATAAGCGGTTGAGGATTTTAATAAACGGCTGCAGCGGTGAGGACGTGTTGGAAAACTCTTCTCAGAGTCAGGAAGTCTGTGAGAGCAGAGGTAAAGAACAAGTTGTTCCTCTGATCCTCTTTTCATTAGTTTGATGAATTCACCTGAGAGTTAAAGTGGAAACAAAGCTCCAGCTCTTATATAACAGATATTTCAATAGCACACATTTGATTTGGGGATTTTGATTTGATTCTTTAGCAGCGGTGCATTAACTCCATGGTTCTAGTTTATCAGTGGAGTTTTACACTATTTAGTTTTAGGAGATAAACATTTGTTTTAATCGTAACTTTACAGGGTTTCGTAAATGTATTCAGTTTTCTTCTTATATCTTTGGTTTGATTTGTGTTCTTAACAATAAATCTTAGTGTTAAGCTGTAAATATCAATATTACTATCAGACTTAAATTACATTTCATCATCATGAGGGCTTGATAACGATAGAAAGTATTTATATCAGCCAATATATCGGTATTGGAAAGGTTTCATTCATTAATACTGATATTAATACTTCATATTGGTTGGTAGGTTCTACAAATAGTGTCTTTTCCACCAAAACGTGATTGTAACACTATGAATATCGTCTTTGTGTTGATTGATAAAAATCTACTTGAAACATGTCGACAGAAGTGAAACATCTTCAGGAAACACCAGCAGGTCCAGTTGCTCACACACACATGTTCAGATGATGTCTCTGAAGCTGCATGGTTTACACACACATGTCCTGAGGGACCGGGACAGTAAATACCAAGCGTCCGACAGGGAAGCAGCTGCTAGGAGTGAAGAGTTCACGTCTGATTGTTCCCTGGTCGATGCCCCTGAAGCTCATTGTCTGTTCCTGGAAGACGTGGAGGAGATAAATTTAGACGCTGCTCAGCACTCGCTCGTCTTCGTCTGTCCCCCCATCAGCAGCTGGACGGGGGGGACTGCTCCTCCGGGGGACCAGTGCGTCTAGAAGCTGGTGTTTGGTTAACACGGCCTGTCCTCTGGGTAAACTCCAGTGAAACATGAGGGATAACAAAGCAGCGAATTACAGGAAGCAGAGTGACTGTTGTGAGGCTGCAGGGAAACCAGTGTGTTGTGTTAGAGAGAGGAGAACAAGGTGGGAGGGGGGGGGGGGGGGGGGACGTCACAGGAGTTTCCCAAACACAAGATTCATTGGTTCAGCTCGAAGTAACGAGGAGTCAGGAGCGTTTCAGGATCCATGTAAAACGACTTGAGAAACACAGAGGATCTGATTCAGGTTGAAATCACGTGGCTCCGGCTTATCCTCCATCTCCCTCCCTTGTTTCCTTCACCTCTCCTCTCTCAGTGAGAGAGACACATGCAGGGAATCATCTGCCAATGTCTCCCAAACCTCTAATAAAGAGATGTTCTCGATTCCCAGGTGATTATCTCCCTGCAGGTCAGAAACGGAGCCAGTGCACACAGACACACAAACACTTTCCCAGGATGTCTGTAAATCCTGCCTCCAGCCTCTTAGCTGCAGCTCACCCTGCTAATCAGAACTCAGAACATCGGGACCTGGCAGCGCTCCTGCTGGCGCCGCTCCTCCACTACCGCCGGCCGCTTGGCCCTCCGGGGTCGGCAGGTAGCAGATTACATGTGAGGGGATTACACCGTGGGAACTGTAATCTGCACGGGGCGAGACAGAGACGGGGTTTGGTGAGACGGTTTGTTTTGGGCTCGTAGGAATGATGAGATTTCTGGTTTTTCTTTCATTTGAAAGTAAAGATGAAATATAGTATAACTGAGATTCAGTCTCCTAAATGTGGCTCCACAAATTTCCATGTAAAACAAACATACAATAGAACAAAGGCACAACCATCCAGCTCATGATTGTGCCTTTGATTTCCCCAAAATCTTGAATCCATTAAACCAAGAGGCCCAAGAGGCCGTTTCTTGTTTCATCACTAAACTACAGACAATAAAACAAACTTTAATCAACTTCCTCAACTCTTGAATCTATGTAGAAGTAATGAATAAACTATTTTACCAGGAGCTTCCCAGGAATCACATTAAACTCTTCTGATGCAGCGGTTGTTTGTTGTCGTTCTTTGTTCGGTTTGTGTGTAACGCTCAGGAGAGACGCTGCACACAATGGAAGTGGAGCTCGACTGAGTGAACCCAGCGTGAGTCAGAGAGCACACTCCAACCTCTCGAGCTGCATAAACACAGCGTTTCAAGTGTGTGAGACCATTAGTGGGAGAGAAACCCAGTGGACCTCAGTGGTGGTGGTGGTGGTGAAGCCGATCCAGACGACAGAAGACACTTTGTCCTGTGACCGGTTCTCACTGGAGAACCCACGTGGGGTCATAGAGCAGCTTCACAGAGGAACAACATGTAGATCTTCAGAAGCAGACAAACCACAGGTCTGTGTTCACGTGTGAAACTCACCTCGCTCCTTCTTCTCCTTCGAGAAGGAGTCGAACTTCCTGCGCAGGGATTTTCTCCGTTTGTGAATCTCTGTGGAGAAAAAGGAGAAAAAAGTCAACGTGAGTAAAATGAGACAAGATTAGAAAGTAAACAAAAGATGGACGACACCTTTCCACTTCCTGCCGTCGTCTCAATATGAAGTTCAAACATCTCAAATAAGAAATTATCCACTTCTCACCCGTGTCACTAAAATGTCACAGAGATCATTTGTTTCTGTCTCTGATGATTTATTTAGTCATTACGAGTGTATATACACACACACGCACAAGTACTTCCATGTGTATCGCCCACTAATGAAGGATCACTACACAAATACTCATCTATACAACGGAACCCCTTTTTTTATCAGCCCTGAATTACCCCCCCCCCCCTTCTCTAGAAGACACACAGACCTCATTTCGACCTTTTCTCCTTTTCCAATCGTTCCTAAGAATAGAGTCGAGCCCCCACAATGGACGAGACCTCTGAGTTTGTTTGAACAGCCGTGACAGACAAAGGGATCTAGAGTGTGTGTCTGTGTGTGTGTGTGTGTAGGTGATTATTTGTGCACGTGATGAGGAAAGTCCAAAAGAAAAAGATGAATAAACAGTGAAGACGTCTATTTACGGGGGAAGAAAGTAAAGGAAAATGTAAAGTTTACATTCAGATATTGTGTTTGTGCGTCGCAGGCTGCTGGTGGGATGTTAATGCTTTGATTGGCCACATCAAGAGAATTGTGTTGACGTAGAAAAACAATATGAACCTCAACGGGACACTTGTTTACAAAAGGAGACATGTATGCTGCAATGTAAACATTAAACTCTATTTCTCCGTGTTTGGCGTTTTTATAAATAACTTGAGATCATTTCCAGCTCGGCAACAGTCACGTTTTACAGCAGTAAGTGTGTGTGTGTGTGTGTGTGTGTTTGTGTGTGTGTGTCAGTGGTGGTGAGACATTTGTTATACAGCAGCTCTGTGAGAGTGTGTTTTTACAGCCCTCTCTCTTTTCTTTTCTCTTTACGAGCCCTGCATCCTCCTTGGAACCGGGTTTACGTGGAAGGAGCCATTGTTTGGATTCGTGAAGCTGCTGTTTAGAAATCAATGATCCACAGTCGGGTCTTCTCCTTCTTAAGGAGAGTTCCCTGCTCCACTGGAAGACGTGTGATACTCGAGCAATCACAGGGTTGTGTGATTGTGTGTCTGTGTGTGTGTGTGTGTGGTTTCCATCGGGCTAAAAAGGGGTCAAATTCCCATGACTGCAGGAAATTGAGGTTTATTTCCAAAGCGCTTGGCCCCTCCCCCCCCCACACACGCCACCTCCAGCCGACGGGTGTTTGAACACATGTATGAACCAAGTGTGACGATGACGTGATGTTCACACGCAGCGAGGACGAGGGAGAACACGCATGTGCACAGCGTCCAATGAAAACACACTAACAGACTTCTCCTGCAGTGCTGCATCATTGTTCGCTCTTGGCAAAAGTTTTTGGTGAAATGCATCATGGGTGATGAACTGGTTACCAGCCACCTGAATCCAACACTGTGCATCTGGTTTTTTGTATTGAGACAGAAACTGGGAGAGGGAGCTGGTCCCAGTAGAGAACCAGAGGACGAGGGCATGAGAATGAACTCCTCACCACAACTAATACGTCTCACAACCACCGACCCTTTCAGCAATGAATCTATCAGACACACACTCACGCACACGTACAGTTTATTAAAATACCAGCGCATGAGGCCATGCATGTGCAGGACATAAATATGCTCGTAACCCCCCCCCCCCCCCAGAGGATTTAATGGTGCAGATTCCTCAGAGGAAAGTGAACAAGAAGGAGGAGGAGGAGGATCTAAAGAAAGATCTGTGGGATGGAGAGAAGCGGGAAGAGGAGCAGGGAGCTGGCGGCGTGGTGGGAGGAGTGGGCGACGTGGTGGGAGGAGTGGGCGGCGTGGTGGGAGGTGACACTGGGACCGTGACAGACTCCGAGTGGACCGCGGAGATTCGACCCCAGGGGAGAAACTGAGGAGGAACATTCCCACACTTAGAAAACGGATTCTGAAGGAACAGACGAGGCACTGATGTGGAAATTATAATTCGACTGTTAAAGCTGGAACTCTGCAGCTGTCACGCTCGGTTTGATTGTTTACAGTTGCGTGGCCGGCCGAGGAGGTTATAACCGAGCGGCGACGCAGCCTGAAGGAGCAACGTGGTCAGAGGAGGTCAGAGGTCAATCATCCTGAGAGAGAACAACAGCCTGGGAGAGAGCGGTAGAGTCTTAAAAAAGAGGTTTACATACCAACTGTCTCACAAGAGAAAGCTGCTGACACACAAACACAGACATACACACAGACAGACACACACTCCGACAATCGGCTGTGCACGTTTCTTCTTGAGTCGGCCTCTAAACTTTGACCCCTGTGACCTTCAGCCCAAATAAACACGAGTGAAACCTCGGGGTCTCAACAAAGACAAGTTAATGTCTTAAAAACCAGACTGATAAACTCAAGAATCCCTTTAAAATCAATGCAAGGTCAAAGGTCAGTGGGAGTTTAGCCTCAAAGCTCTGTTCCCATCGAGGACCAACAAACAAACAAGTCAACATCGATCCCATGATTCGGGTTTTGCCGTCGGAACAGATCGGGAGCTGGAACCGATCTGGAGATTGCGTCACTGGCTGTTAATGGAATGTCACGTCTCAGATGATAAAGTTCTGCTGAAATGTGGGATGGAAGTTTCTCTTAAGACTAAAACGAGGTCCCTGCAAGATTGTAAACAACAGCTTGAGCCAGAGTTAGGAAGAAACAGTGGATGTGGAGGAAACCTGAAAGAATCCTGATTGTTTATGAATCTAATCTCCAGAAGTAGAAGGAAACTTCTAGTGCATGAATTATTCACTGAGAAATAAATGTCTGAGCCACAGATAACCCCCCCCCCCACCACCACCACCCCTTACTCTGTGATACATGTCAGATTGAATTATTCATATTAACGTGTAATCTTCATGTTCCACTGTTGTCTTTGGAACGTCCTCGTCTTTCATCACTGTTCTTTCCTTTCATGGTATTTATCTGTAGTTGTTTTAACTCCATGAGATTAAAATGTGTCCTTATCAAAGTAAAAACAGACGAGATCATGTGAAGAAGAATTTAAATCATCTCATCCAAACCAGATTTAATAAAAAACTAAATGAAATATCTGCTTTTAATCCTCATCAACCTCACAGACAACAGAAGGCTCAACACTGACCTGAGCTCTGGAGAGCGTTCAGGTATTTTCCAGACACGTAGATAAATAAATAAAACTTTTCAAATCACAATCGACACCTCAGCTCGTTCACACCGGTTCAGAGAAGTCCTCTCTGATCACAGGTCTTCTCCCCGGAGTCTTCCTCACTTCACACTCCTCACATTCACTCACAGACGGATGTTTATCTTTCAACTGCCGTTGTCATCATGAGCCGGACGAACTATTGACATTCACATTGATGACATTACGCCCACGTTATCATGGGGTCGTGACCCCCGTGTGTTAACCTCTTATCTACAGAAGGGCAGCTCCTCCACGGTCTGTTTATAAACATGGACCTAGACTCCCGGTCCAGGAAGTGATTCACCTTTTCCTCATGAGTTTATGTCTCAATCTCTGGTTTCAAGCCTTCATTTAGTAAGTTATGGTCCATTAAGAGTCAAATAGTCCATAAACATGATTTGGAGATAATTCATAATTTGTATTCTCCTACCTCTGGGGATGCTGATCTTGAAGTCCAGGTCTCGCTCCTCCAGGTGGTACAAGGCCACTTCCTGTAGCCGGGCCCGCTCCAGCTCCGACAGGCTCTGGATGGTCACCGGCTGCAGCCGCACGCTCTGACCCAACATGGTCGCCCACGTGTGGTCCCCCTGCGGAGGGGCGAGAGCGAGGGGTTAAATGATGACTCAGCAACCATCCCTTAATCAACGTATCAACAAAGGTTCTGTTAGTCGTTAATCACAATCAATCAACCATCAAGTTCTTAAAAAGGAACAAAAGCCTCACATAGTGAAAACAGAAAACTCGATTGCAATCAGTGACGGAAAATCTCTCGTTCCCCAACATCAGCAGTCACATCCCAATCCCAGGGAAAGACTTGAATAAAGGAAGTGAAAGAAAAACATGATCCATTGTGGAGCAGACTCTGGGGTCTAATGAAAACCAGTAACAACACGGTCATGCAACCAGAACAGAAAACAGTAGAAACTCTATGGTGGACGGTTTGATTTCCTGAATCCTGAAACACACATTCACTTTTCTTCTCAACGTTTCAGGACATTTGCATCGGAGCCGAGTTTCTCCTCAGAGATTATTCCGTTTTAATCTTCAAATCTTTAACATTCTCGGCTTTTCCTTCTCCTGCAGCCACAAACACACAATAAGCCTCGGGGGGGCCACGCGTGTTACTGTCCTAAATTTAGTAGGTGGTTCTCAAACTGGGAGGCGAACCACTGGGAAGGAGGGGGTGGACGACCCGGGGGGGATTGAGCCTTGTTTACGACAGATTCTGAGCATTCTTTTAAAACACTGCTAAATATCTGCATCAGGGTGGATGGAGCTTTATTCTGAAGGCTCTCCCTCACACCAGCTCCTCACTGAACTGCAGGTGGACTGGGACCAACATGAGCAGCTGTGGCCATGATGGAGAGAATAATGAAGAACTGGGAGGTGAAGCAGGATGTTGAGGAAACAAAGAACAGAAAAATCTGAAAGTGAATGTGAAAGAGTGTGGGAGTAGAGTGGCAGCGAGGTGGTGTGACCGCAGCTTAACGAGATCCAGACAAACACAAAACAGATCTGAGGTCAGAGATTCACAACATGTTCAACAAAACAGACACAACAAATGGGTTTTTTAACGGTTGTTGTGATAAAAGTTTTGCACAAAAGCATGTAAATCAAACAGGAAGTCAACGTGGGCGGCTCGTCGTTAATTAGAAGGTTGTAGAACACGGAGTTCTTTATGTTAAAGATCCAAAGTGAAAACATCACATATTTGTGCCTCAAACAAACGAAGCAATTAAAGAAAATGAGAAATCAAACTCTGCAAAACGACACAGATCTTAATGAAGAGCCAGAACCGACTAATCGATACCAGAGTGGATCATACTGGAGTTTGAAAACTTGAAGGAAACCAGGCTTTTTCCAGACACAGAGGATTTGAAATGAATTTGCATTTGACTGTATATTCAGAATAGGGTTACAACAAAGAAAAATCAAAACAGATGTGGATGATATCCTTCTCATTGCTTTGTGTTATTAAATAACAGTCACATCTGTTTTCACACACTGAGTCCTGCTCGTCCTAAAGAGAAGACAGAGCCTTCTGTGTGAAATTAGCCGAGTTCCCACGTGTGAGCGAGGAGCGGGGGCGGGGGGTGGGGGGTGGGGGGGGTGATGACATCATGCGTTGACGTCCACCCACAGAGTCTCTTTTGATGAACGGCACCGGGAGCGACCGCTCGAACTCGTCTCACGTAACGAGGATTAAGATTCGTCCGATTGAGACACGAGGCTGAAACGTGTGGAATGAGTTTCATCATCGCTGAGAAGCTTTTAACTGTGGATTCTGTCTTTACTCACAAATCTGACCCCTGACTAACACACAGAGCTGGAGTCACAAAAGGGAGTTTTGCTGCATTACAAACCCTGACGGAACATTTCCCCGACTATAAGAGTTCTTATTCTAATCTTTGCCTAATCTATATGACCTCGATACACACGGGGAACTGACCAGGACGGGAACTCAGGCAGAAGGAACTTTAGATTTAAACCAACAAGGTCTCACATTTCATAACCCGAATATCTGAGGGTCTTAAATATGTTGAAACATTATGAACTAGAACTTAAAGTAAGTTAAAGTAGGTCTTAATTATGTTTCTATTGATTTAACGCTGCTTCTCAAAATGTCTATTTTCCAGGGTTATTCTCTACTTCACTTTATCTTCATTGAAATTCAGTCTCATCCTCCTCTTCTTCAATTATGTGATCGTATACGTCCACATCTGTGTGACTGTCTCATGTCTGTAATTGTGTGTGGGGGGGGGCCTCAGCCCACAGCTCAGCCTGATTGCGAAAAATTGCCTCGGCCCTAAATGCTAAACGTAACCAGACAAGGGGAGCGTGGTGAAAGCGGGTGAACCACAGAGGTCGTCTGTAAGAACCGGTTCCACAAGTCATCTCAAAGTGACAAAGTGGTTCAGCTGTAAACAAAGCTGTGGGAACGATGGTTTCTCCTGTGGAAGGTCGTGGGTTGGAGGTTGGACGTGACATTTAGGGAAAGTGTTAGAGGCGGTGAATTAATGCATTAGTTCAGAGGTCGAGATCGGGAAGGATTGACCTTCAGAATAAAGTGCCTGGTTGTCAACTCCTATTTAAGGCAGGAAGCGAGCCTTTTATTTTGACGTCATTCAAAACATTCTAAAAACTAAATGACTCTTCTGTTATCGTTTCGTCTTCTTTCTTAAGCAGCAGAATATTTGAGGTTGATAAAGTTTTGTCGGAGCTCAGATTCTGTCTCACGTCTCTGAGAACTCGTTGGTTCCTTGTGGTTCAGATTCAAACATGAATCACTCGAGCAGGACTCAGTTTATTAGTTCATCACCGTCACAGCAGCATGAGGACGACAGCTCTTCACCTCCTGACCTGAACTAAGTAGTTATTCTAACTCACAACAGGGTTTTTCCATTTCTCCCCGAGTCGGGTTACGTCTGTGCCTGAACAGAACTTAACCTTAACTAACAGGTTTATTCAAGCAAGTAATTCAAACCTCTGTGTGTTTCTGGATATAATACATTAGTTTGTCCTTCAGCGTATGGAATGTCCTGAGATCAAAACTTCCTCATAACCGTGATATTACCTTTAATACAGTGGAGAAGAAAAGTCATAACACTGCAAAGGCTAATCTGACCCCAACTCGCCATGTTAAAGAAAGTGGTTTAATCAAACATGTCCCAGTGGTTTGTGAGTAAATCTACAAAGAAACGTTAAAGAACCTCTACAAGGTTGTTGTTGTTGTCTGGCTCTTTTGTTTGTTTGCGGTGCAGATGATATTTCAACAGACGGTAATTTAATACAAAAACATTCCAATAAACCAGAACACAGAGCAGGAAACTCTCACGTGGGATTTGAGGTGATATCTGTTGAATATTCAGGAGAAAATAAAAACCAACTTCCAAGGATTCTTCTCATTCTTCTTCTAAACCCACACTGAAGTGGTTCTTCAAAGTTCGGGGGGGGCCGACCTCCCTCGACTTTCAGAGATCTGACGAGAAGATTAGACAATTTACGTCCTGATCCCTGCCCCCCCCTGCTTTCTGTCCAACTGCAGGGACGAAGACGAGAGACGATTCAAACCACATGACGGAGAAACCACACAGGAAGACGGAGGACAGACGGGGCAGCGGCGGAGTTAACGTGAAGTTCTTTTACATGAAGACATTTCTGGATGTTCTAGCTCACAGATGGAGGTGAACACATTTCTCTAGATCTTATTTTGACAGGGCATCGCGTCCACGTTCAATCCGGAGAGGAGACATTTTACAGAAAGACGTCACACACGAAGCTGCACCTGCTCAAACTCACTGAGTCCAAACTCTGCATTAAAAACGAGTTACGAGGCGAAACGTGCACGACAATGTGTGTTTGTGATTAGAGGCATGTTTTCAGATCGAGCTGTGTTTGTGTGTTTTTGTGTTTTTGTTTCCCTCGCCTGATAAAGTTTGATCGCTAACAGATGCTTCATCTCACATCTCTCTCATGTTGTTTTTAAAATCTCCATCTCTCCTCCATCCCCTGTTCTCCGTCTCTATCCCCCCCCCCCCACCCCCACCACCACCACCACTACCACCACCACCTCTCCATCAGGGCCTGCTGTTGATGTGCTTGTGTTCATTGGCTTCTCCCGGGGGGGGGGGGGGGGGGGGGGAGTTTTGTTTGCGTCCCTCTCATCATTAACCCCGGACTCCATGTTCCCACTTCTGGGCAAAAACTGTGCAAATGAGACATAATTAGAAAAGCAACTCATCTTCTTTCATGAGGCAATTTGTTTTTCCCTGAATAAATGGAAAAGGTTTAATTGTTGTAATTACAATTAACATAACTGTTGTTTTTCCCCATCGCTGTGGGGAACCGGCTCCTCAGGGCAGAACAGCTCAGTGCCTCCTGCCTCCTCCATGTTAGCTGACTGGTAAAGTTCTCATCACTATCACGTGTTTGTTTCTGATAAGTTTGGTTTTGTACAACCCGATCAAGTACAAGTTAACTAAACACATTGCATCATTGTATTTATGTTAAAAAACGTATCACAACAACCTCTTTAAATCATCTGTTTCTGATCTGGTGTAATAAAATGAACTGGTTGGGTTTCCCAGTTCATTCCAGTTCACACTTTACATACGATCCCAGTCGCTGCGTCTCCTGTTCGGGCCTCAGGGTTCTGCTGCTTCACGGGTGACGGACTCTATAGGCTCCGTCTTTCAAATCTATAATAAACTGACCTGCTTCCTCAGGACTCTAGAGCTGCCTGGTCTTATGCAGTTCAGTGAAATGAACATGTGCTGTGCAGAGGACAGATGAATAGAGCCTGTTCACATATAATACACACATAATGAACATTATCTCAACAACACAAGCACGGCTCTTGAAAAACCCATTGTCCTGGACAAGATAATTACATTTGATCTTTCCTCCCCTTTCATATTTCACGTGATGGACACATGAATAATGTTCTGATTGTGTCTATAATGAGAAAACATTGTTTTGTCATTATTCATCTGCACGTTGTGTTTTCATTAGGACAATCGAAAAAAAAAGGGTCATCACAACTGAGCCTCAAAGCATTAGTATGCAAAGGTGCGATCTTATATTCACACCACACTGAGCGGAAATAACACACTCTCACAAACACACCCACACACTCTCACAAACACACACTCTCTCTCACACACAAACACACACACACACACAGTTAAACAGACAGGCAGCACTAATAGGCCCCTTGGCAGCGCTGAAGACTTCAGGCTGAGCCACAGAAACAGGTCTCACGTCCACACAGCAGAGGCATTGTGTCAGTTCTGACTAAACTGGCAATGTGCACACACACAAACACACACAAACATAAACACACTCTTTTTGGGCATCTAACTCTCTGCTGTTTGGATTTCAACGTTAAGTCAGTGGATGAATACTAATAGAAGCGGATTAGTGGGATGATCACAAATGCTTATTTACGTGCAAGTGTTTATGTGTGTGTCTGTGTGTGTGTTTGTGCATGCATCTCAGTGTTATGCTATCTAATGAGAAGGTTCATATTTGAATGTATAAAGTTTTGCCAAGAATCAGACAATATAGATTCTTAAAAGTTAGGTTAGGGTTAGACACACAAACACACAGACAAACTCAGACACACACAAACACACTCAGGCACTCACACAGACACACACACAGGTGGTCACTTACTCTCAGTTAAAGTCCCTGCAGATTCCTCGGCTCCGTGAATCCAGACTTTGCTCACAGACACAAATCAACACTGAAGTGACTGAGCAGAGTCGCAGCAGAAGTAGTGAGCGAGAGAGAGAGGTAGACAGAGACAGGGTGTAAAAGAGAGAGAGGGGGGGTGGAGGTTGGGTCAGGCTGATAGGCGAGTTAGATTAAGAGAGGAGGAGGAGGAGGAGGAGGAGGAGGAGGAAGAGGAGGAGTGTTTACAGGCTCCACATTAGGAGCTGGCAACATAAACACAAGAAAGAAGGGAGGAGAGAAAGGAGGGAGGAGGAAACAGAAAAGTGGATGAGATAGGATGGAAGATGAGGAAGTAAAGGAAGGAATGAGAGGGAATTAATGGGGGGGGGAAGAGACGGAAGACGAAGGAAATGTAAGAAGATATAAAAAAGGAGAAGATGGGACAGGAAGTAAAGAAACAGGTAGGAAGGAGAGAAGGATAACTTAGGGACTAATGGAGGTAAGGAGTAAGAAAATGATTTAATACGGGATATAAAAAGGAGAGAAGGAATTGAGGAAAAGGAGGTAAGGATTTGATAAAGGAGAGAAGAGGTAGGGAGGAGAAAAAGAAAAAAGAAAAAGAGCAGACGAAAGGATGAGAAGGAGGTTTGGGGAGGGAGGGAGGGAGGGAGGGAGGGAGGGAGGGAGCGGGAGGAGGATTAAAACAGGCCCAAAATAAAAGCTCTATAAAAAGGACAGACGAGCAGGTGAGGAGAGGAGGAGGAGGAAAGGAGGAGGAAAGAAAAAGGAGAGAAGTTATTTCCTGGTATAGAGCTGCTTCTCCTCCTCCTGATTCTCACACCAACAACTGGAGTGAAGCTCTATGTGAGCGACACTTTCTCTCCATCATAGTCACGAGTCGGTGGAAAAAGACCACACAGACTTTGTAAGACTACAAAATAAAAACAACTGCCACAGGCAGTGTGCATGTGAGCGTGCACGTGTCACAACAAGCCTGGAAAGTGTCCGTCAGCAGTGCAGCTGTGCGACCCAAAACAACAGCGGCTGAAATGGAACGACACCGCGACCTGGTGACCTCCCGGGTTCAGCCCCCCCCCCCACAGATCTCATCGTTGTCTAATAAACGAGGGAAACAACTAAGAGGGAGTCACAACTAACTTTAAAACAACACACAGCACGAGAGGAAGTCTCACAAAACAAACACAACGTCGAGCACAGACACGGAGACTAAACAAAAAACGAATGAGAATCAAAGGGATTCAAACCCAGACCACGTGGTCCTCCCTCTCGGTTCTAACCTCACTTCAGCTGCCACATGAATCAGGTTCACTTCAGACCTCCCGGCTCAGTTTCATGTTCACAGTCAAAACAGCTTCTGGATCTTTTTAGACATTTGGACGTAGACTTCTTTTAGTTCCTCGTATTTCATTGTCCCTGAGCTTTGATTTCTTACACATTTGACTCAAGGACCCTGAATCTTCTTCTGTCACAGAACCGTGAGTCAGAGTGCAGAGTGGAGGAGCCGGGATTGAACCACCAACCTTTTACCAACTGGTTTTCTCTAAACAATAAAATGCTTATACGTCTCATGGGGACATTAACGACCTGAGGACACAAACAAGAGCCAGAAGCAGGAACCTCTGAAAGAAATATTGATATAAAATGAGAATTAATATCACAAACGTCCTTTTGGCGAAAGATCAAACATTTCTTGAAGCAGTGTTTAGTTTTTTACATTTTAGTTTCTCGACAAATCCTGACTCAACAACTTTCCTGAGCACCTAAACTTAGCTTTTACTTTGTTAATAGATTTTCTGAGTGGATTCAAAGACTTTGAATGCACCTTGATGTTTGTGGACATGCTTTTATATTTGTGATCAATAAATTAATTCATTTTGATTCCTTCCAGTCCATAGAAATAACAAAATAAAATCTGCTATCTGTCTTTGAAGAAAATGTCTCAAACTGATCAGTTTAATAATTCCAGGAGCATCAGGCTGCGTATCATAGAAATCTGCTTATTACTAATAGAAACCCATCTTGACCTCTGACCCCTGCCCTGCCCCTTTCCACTGAGCTCATGGATATCACACATTGGTCACAGTCTCTGTGTTTTGTGTGTCAGCTCATTCTCATTCTCCTCTTCCGGCTTCTACCCGACCGCCTTTGATCCTGTCCACTTCCTGCTACGGCGCCATGCGTGCACGGGTCAAAGGTCACGCGTCGAGTCGCACATCTCGTCCTCCAACTCATGTGCTGACTCCGACTGTCGGCCCAAAAAACAGGATGGATGAGGAAGAGGCGACGCAGACGAGGCAGGAAGTCCCTGTCAGGGCAGCATGTAGAACTTCACTGACTGCACTGCCCCCTACTGTCCAAACACGAGTACAACCAGACCACAGGGTCCAATCATTCAAACTAAAAACAGGAAAAGATGCACAGAAAAACATCCCCGTGGTCATAAATCCAATTAGTGTCAAATAATCAAGATGTGAACGTTTCAGGAATGAAAAGAAGGAGAAGCCCTTAAGGCAGAAAGCAGCAGAACATGTTTTCACAACCTCAACACGACTCAGAATTAGTTTCCAGGCTCGTCCCAGCATCTTTAAAAAAGTCGGAGAAGGAAATTAAAGCTTAAGTCGTCCACCTGTTCTCCAAGAAGAGCTCAGAACTTCCCAGCAGATATTTTGGGTTGATTATTGTACAACAGGAGGACATGGACATGTCATGCATCTTTGTTTACAATCACCTGTGACCCTTATCGACAAGTCATGCAACACTTTCCCATTATCATCCACTGTTGATATGAATGTTGATTCCAGCAGCTTGTGCAGTCACATTAAAGTTGTTTAATAGGCCGAATGTTCAAAGTCCAAACTGTAAAACTGGATTCAAGGTAAAAGTGTAAAACATTGTTTGAATGTGATGCAACTTTGATTTCCCAGACGTCTGAGAGGACACAGTCCACACCTTCTGTCCCTGAGACTGTGGACAAGCTGCTCATTAGAGAAACAGGAGCAGAGGACTTCATGTGCACTGAGGTGTGACGCTACTGTCGCACACACACACACACACAGACACACACACACACACCTGCTACAGGGATATTTATAGCAGCAAAACACTAAGTGTCCCTGTTCTCACGCTGAGACGTGACCGAGCATCAAACTCACTGAGGAGGAACGAGGTGAGAAACGGCCTCTCTCTGCTTCTACACCTCCGTTCTATTCTTCTGTTCAATTCTTCTGTTCCATTCTTCTGACCACGTCTCCCCGGCCGGTTGATCATTATCACTTTATGGCTTCAGCAGCTCGGCCCAAGAACACAAGTGATTTCCTGTAATGCACCCGATGGCAGATAACACCTTCTCTCTGCAGACAGATCATGTAGAAGGTCGCAGAGTTCTGGTGAGATAAGGAAGTGTTGACTCATTGCTACAGTCCGATTGGCTGAGTCCAGGTCACGTGACGGCGTTCAGGAGGTGGAACGAGCACAGAGAGTGTTTCACAGATCAACAGATTCCCTGAAGGACACGGGACGATGTCCGATACGTGATTTACACCTGGAGGTAACAGAGCGTTTTGGGTTGTTAGATCACAATCATCACCACCATCATCTGCTTACTGGCTAATAGAG
Source organism: Platichthys flesus (assembly GCF_949316205.1). Classification (NCBI taxonomy): domain Eukaryota; kingdom Metazoa; phylum Chordata; class Actinopteri; order Pleuronectiformes; family Pleuronectidae; genus Platichthys; species Platichthys flesus. Next base: position 13,785,783 of record NC_084968.1, read on the forward strand.
ACATCTGTTAGTGGGGCAACTGGGAAAGTCCAGTTTGAAACAGCGCTGCATTAGTAATTTCAAGCTTTACCATGAATATCACAACCATCAGTTAGTAAACAACAGTGGAATCTGTGGGAAACAAGGAAATGATTTCTCTCTACGGGTCTTTATCTTCAGGAATTCATAATGAACTGGACACAGACTTGGACCTGGCGCCATGTTCCTGTTTGAGTTTCCTCCTCTGCCTTGTTGAGTCTCTACAATCCCCACGTTACACTTCACCCTCCCTCTTCCCTTCGTCGCCTGGTGTCTCCCTCTTTCTGTGTTTGTTCTTCAGAGCATTTGAAAAAGAGGAAACGCCATCATCTAGAGAGGAAACAACATTCCAGCGTGGACATCGATAACGAGTGTTTCTCATTCCGTCTCCAAACAGGACGTCCACGTCCACACCCCTCGTCAACGCTCTCTGACAACTTCCTGAAACATCCTCCTCTCTTAATTTGTGTACCGATAACGAGTGAATGGCTTCCTGCAGAAAGAGGAAACCAGTCGACAGTTTAGTCTACGATGACGTCAACCTCTCCATTAGCAGTTGATTCAGTGTTGAATCTCGAACACAAGTCCGGAGGGGGCTTGATGCAACGACCCCCAAAGTTAAAGTCACCAAAGAGTGAAGCCCAATCTTAATCGCCCCCCTGGTGGTGGGCGGCAGTAGAGCTCATTAACCCTGCCTCCTCCATGTTAGCAGATGGGACATGGACACACAAGATTGGTTTTAATTAGATATTTGATGCTCTAGAAATCAAAGACCTGTTCAGAATATCTGTGCAGCACTTTAAAGAAACCTGTTGGGATGAAGGATTTACAGACAGAGGTAAGACGAACAGAATAAAGAGGAAACTCAAGTTGATAAACATTAAAACACGTGGATCATATTTTCTGCTCGTTGCTAAACCCTCTGGAGACGTGATCTCATTTGGACGGAGGCTCTGGCTCCAGTAGATATCCAGTAGTCACAGGCTGTTCTCCCAGAAAGGAAACGGCACAACGTGAATAATGCCTTTTCCTTTTTTTGTTTTGATTCAACATTTCTGCTTTCGATCAAAGATCCTTTATGTGACTCCAAAAAACGTACTGCAACAAAAACGTTCCTGTAAATAGTTTTACAGTTTAACGTACAGCGGACAGCTTGTTCCCCTGAGCGTCTTGGACAGATTCTCAGATAAAGCATCTGTTTGTGTTTCTGACTCTCAAACCACAACATCTGTCAGTTTCCCAAACACTAATAACATGTGTTTGTTTGTCAGGAGTAGAATCCAAAAGGAGCGTGGCACCGACTTAGAGTCTTTAAAGTTTCAGATGTGAGATCGAAGCTCAAGCACTTTGCTGAATTCCACCAAGTTAAACTCAAGTGAGACGGTCGGAGGATTTAGATTCGACTGTGAGCAGGACACAGAGCCACAGATTCACAGACAGAAGGTCAGAAAGCTGATGACATTTTATCTTTGTTAGATAAACATCAAAAATCCAAGCAAGCCTAACTCAGAAATACCTCAGATTGCATCATCATTGGGATTTTTATGCTTAAATACTGTGAAAAATGCGATAAGAGGAAGAAGGTCTCACTTGTGAAGAATTACAGAAGGTCATTCTCCACTGTGCATTTGTCCTGTTGCTGCATTGTAAAGCTTGTGTGCAAAGCTATTAGCTGTGTGCTTGCTGGAAAAGCTTGCTTCACTTAAAGTTGTTAGCATCCATTTCGACAATCAGGCCTCATAGTTTCACCTTTCACCCTCTAATCTGTGAAAGGAATGTCCTAGGACTCTGATGCCATGTTGATGAAACATTGTGATGGTCATCTTTATGAACAGTCTACGCTGTGAACCAATCCAGAGAAGGGTGTTATGGGTAAATTCAGAGGCAGCTGAGGCCTGAAAATGAGACAACACTAATACAAACACACAATGTGAATAAAAGAAGCCACGCAAACGTGCTTTAGTGACACCTGTGCAGATTGTGCGTGTCATTTCATTGATATATTAAATATAAAACTATGAGAGCTGCAGAGAAGCTTCCTCCTCTGTCATTAGGAATCAATACGAGGTCACAGGAAGTGTCAGTGTGGTGACAGCTCTGACCAGATCACCCCCCCCCCCCCCCGACAGGACCATCCATCTTACAGGATGAGAGCCGTGCTGGGATGTGGACGCCATTTTGGGGCAGGCAGGGATTCCTCTACAGGGAATAACCAGGAAACGTGGTAAACGTCGAGCCGGGCTTTGAAGAAGGAGCCGCTCTGTCTCCGACACGGAGGACGACACATCCTGTCTCCTCTGAGCCGACGCCGTCATGTGATCAATTCACCGTTCGGTGATTTCTCATTGACCTTCTTAAACTGGTGCAATTACTTCATCTGCTGCTGAGAGCGACTTCCCAGAATGCAACACACAAACCAACTTCTGCACCGAATCTCCCAGATCTCATCTCGTCTTAGACTGAATTCATGGAAAGGGACACTTCTCTCCGCCCCTCGTCTTCGACCAGTGTCCTGCAGCTTGTGTAACACGACTAAGTCCCGTTAAGACGAGGATTTCTCCACAGATAACATTAACTTCATTAGAACGACTGCGATCACAGCAAATCCGCTTAAAAACCAAGGAAACTGCTCACGGCACAGATTAGTAAAGACTGGATTCAAACACACGATGTCAGGAAGTGGATTCTAGTAATATCGTTCTCGTCTGATTCTATTTTCACATTAAACAATAATAAAACTAGATTTTTAGAAACAATAGTCAGGAAAAAGGTTCCTGAGCATTTCAGAGGAATGCTCCTTTAGAATGCATTCTCTCCAGTTTCATCTCTTTTCCTTCACATTCAGCCTGAAGCCTCAGAAACCCAGACTCGTGATCAAATCCCCGGAGCAGCATGGCTCGGCTCCCGCCTGCCGTGTGAGCCGAGGTCCAGAGCGATCCTCCAGCCTCAAGCGTCAGTAACTCAGGCCCCCGGCTGTCGATCTCCGTGGAGCGGCACTCGATCCATCACAAAGTCAAAACCCCCGACACGCACACGGAGCTGGCACCGACACTTGAAGATGGATCTGTGGTGAGGGAGGATCTCTGACTCACTTCACACCACATAAACACAGAGATGGAGCAGAAGATGGAAACAGTTTCCAGTGTTGTTTGGTTCCTGCTCCTCACTTCAGATTTTGGAGGGAGACTAAACACTGAGAAGAGAGAATCCTGTGGTTCTCCTGTCATAACTCAATAAAACACACACAGACACACACATAGAGGAATGTGCACACAAACCACACACACCTCTGCAAACGTGGAAGTGTTTCTTTGGACATGCTTTCACAATGCACACGTCAAACACACACACACACACACACACAGACACACACACAAACAGATGTGTCCAAAGACACTTGAATCTTTGCCGACACCTCTGCCAGCGAACTGAGGGAGCCGGGAATCGAACACCTTTCAGGATAATGGACGACTCGCTCTGTTATAGAATATTATAGAATAAGAACATAGAAGATAAAGGGATCTACAGAGATTGAAGTACTCAAAAAAGAAATATCCAACCCTGACTTTATGATCAAACATTGTTCTCTACTGGTACGAACATTAAAATCCACAGGTCCCAGCTCTTCAGACTAAACCAGTTCAGATGAGCATTTCTCTTACTGGTGCAGTGGAGACTGGACCTGCAGCTGGAAGTGGCCACTGAGTGCTGGTTACATAACTCAAAGCTGATGAGAGATTACAGGCTGTTTTTGAGGACACCCTGAAGGCACTGACACACACACTCACAGACACACACACAGACACACACAGTCAACTAAAGTCTTCACCAGAGAGAGAAGCAGAGAATAGATTCCTGTAGCGGTTGATAATTAAAATATTAATGTTTTTCTGTCAGTCAGTATGAAATGAAGGAAACTGGAAGAAGCCATGCAACACATTACACATCGTGCTGAAAAGTGTTTATCATATTAAACCATATCAACTTTATTATTCTACTAAATCCTCTCAACTCACATTAAGTCAGAGCAGCAGTGAGGAAGCATCAGTTTCATCACTGGTCCGTTAATGTTTGACCCATAATCAGGTTCAATGAAGTCTTTGATACATTGAACTGCCACAATTAATCTATATTCATCGTGATAAACAATAACTTATCTTGCCTTTAAACTATTTATGAGCCATAAACTACTGCAGAACTATTTACCAGTTTTCAACACTCAGCCAGAATTAACAGCTTTTTCTCAACTTCTCTGAAGGGAATCGAGAACAACCACAAATTAATACATCCTGGGATCTGAGTGGCTGTGGAACATCTTCAACACAGAGCCGGTGGAGCTGAGCCACAACGAGTGAAGACAGAAATAAACTCTGGATTATTCTCAGCACAATAATGAATAAGTGGCTTCGAAATGTAGTCATGGTTTTCATAAACCTCTGGAGAAAAGCAAACATTCTCCTGGAAACCATGAAATAGATTGAAGGTGTTGTGGAAAATAAACTATCATACGGTTTCTGTCAGGTTTGAAATAAATCCCAGATTTGCAGGACGACAGAGTTTCACCGATATTTAGATTTAGTTCCCTGGTTGAATTTAACGTGTTACAGTGAAGAAGCAGATTTGAACACAAGACTCCTCTGGGTGTGTTTTTCTATCTGACACAGAAGAGACCTGAGATGAACGTGAGGAGACACCCGAGAGGACGAGGAGGTCGAAGCTGGAGGTCAAAAGCAAAAACACCATCTCTGAGGGAGTCACGTTTCTCCTCAGGTTTCATCTGTGGTCACACGTCACCAACATTCACACAACCTCATCTTCATCTTCATCTTCAACTCATAAAGACGTTAAAGCAGAATCCTCAGCAGCAGAACCATCGCACACAAACACGACTCCAGACTCACACTGCACATGCCAACATACTTTTTAGTTCATTTTAGTTCATTAACTCACACGAGTTCATCATTTTGTTCTTCACTGTTCACAAAACCATCTTATTTTCTTATGAAAGTTGTTTGGACACAATATTTAACTTGTAAACCTTCATTTAATCCTGATTATGTTCACATTAATATCCCCTCAAATAAAAACTCTTACCAGAGTCACTGTTCTCCTCTGGTTTTCTGGAGGGTTTTCACTTGTGTGTTTGGAGCAGGAGAGAAATGTCAAAAAACTGTTCTCTCTTTATTCTCCTCCTCTCTTTTTATCTGTGTGTCCATCTTGTTGTGAACCTTCATCTTCTTCAGGAGTCAAGATGGAGTCGGAGGTGAAACGTTTGTCACAGCCGCTCAACACCTGCAGCTCATTATGTTGAGGAGACAGGTGCTGATTGGCTCCTGTGTGTGCGTTAGAAACTCCTGATTGGCTGAAGTGAGGCAGTAAGGCGTTACATCTGGGATTTTACACCAATAGGACGTTGAAGGAGGGAAACATGTGATTGAACAGGAGTCAAGTTTAGTTTTGAAAAGCAATTAAAGGGTCAGTTCACTTAAATCAAGTTAAAATCATGTTTGACTCCTGCTCAGTGGAACATGAGGATATTATTGGATGTTGGTTCTTCTGCGTCTGAGCTTCTGATCCATTCAAATCACCAAAGACTCAAAGATGCATGAAATATAGAATCTATTGTTTGGATTCATCATCTTTAATGAAGCCAAATAACTCTTCAGACCCAGATTCATGAATCAAGAAGACATAACCGTGACGGAGGGAGGGAGAGGAAACGAGAGAGAGAGAGAGAGGGAGAGAGAGAGGGAGAGATGAGGGAGGACAGACAAGCAGAAATCAAAGTGTGAGACGAGAGGGATGAAGAGAGGAAGGAAGACTGATCTGAAAACACACAACACAAGTGTTGCACCATTGATGACACTTTGATCTCGGCCTCGCACAACACAACTCTATAAAGTCCAAGTCACAGCCAAGATTCACAAAGTGGAACGAGGTGATACAACAAGTGTGCGTCTCCCTCCCTCGTGCAAAACCCTCCACGTTTCATTCAGCTGCCGTCACCACCGTGCACACCACGTGCACGAGGCCACTGCTGCACCTTTGGCATTTAAATGTTTGTGTTACATGTTTTGGGCCATTTGAGGACACAACACAACGAGCTGTAAACACCACAGACATGACCTCATAAAGTAGTAACACAATTCACACACCAATCACCAGCACGGGGCCACGTTAGCATCATTTGAAGTTGTTTTATTGTCGTTACGTAAAGCTGATAAGAAACATGTGTGATGATTAACGCTGATCACTATAAAGTGTGAGTAAAGTTACACAATGCAGCTCCACTTCCTTCAGTCGACAATCATGAAGGTTCCCCAGAATAAACCAGGCTCCTGCTCCATTTATCAAGTCCCCTCACTTCCTGTGTTCATCAAATCCAATGAGAAGAATCTGTGTGTTTCTGTTTGAACAAGGAGAAGCTCATGACGGATGGAGAGTGATGGATTTTGATCATTAGCTCCGAGCACCTGGATAACGATAATCAAGATAAACTGATCTCAGAGCTGTGCCACACTCACAGTGGTTCCTATTAAAATGATCTCATCTAATTCCCCTGAGGCTGAATCTGTCACACGTCCAGTTTATGTTCCTCGGCTGCAGCTTCACATCCAAGAATCAGGAAACTCAGAGCTAATCCTAATTTATTACTGCTGCAGAGGAAACAAATCGGAGCTCGACTCCCTTTCTCCTGCAGCTGTAATTCTCGTCCTTTTCCATGTTTGCATTTCAGAATCTGGAAACTCGGTGGATAAGCACAAAGCCAGAGAACCACCGACTGGACTCCTGCCATTAAAAGGAGATTTATTCTTTTTAACCAAACCGAGGAAGAAGTGTTTTGACTTTTTGATCCTCAGGAACGACGTCTTCGCATGTTTATGTATTTATTAACGGGAATAATTTAGGATTACTGGGAAATAAGTCAAGAAGGATTCAATGTGATGAGAGCAGGGATGTTAAACAACAGGCTCATGTTGCTGCTTCTAATTCCTCATGTGGAATTATGACTTTTAAAGTGTGAAGCACGATTAACTCTATTCTCACCAAACAAAAGACACATTATTTCTCACACAGAATGCACCTATCTGCAAAAATAAGAGATGCACCATTGCACAGGTAAAGACACACACCTACACACACACACACACACACATAGACAGACACACACATGCAGGACCATGTGTTACCCACCACGTAGTAGAAGTGCATGTCTCGTCCCACAGGTCGATCTCCTACGTGCACAGCTTGAAGTGTGTGTGTGAGCAGCGTCGGTCCATCCAGCACCACCATCAGTCAGTGTGTGTTTGTGTGTGTGTGTGTGTGTGTGCGTGTGTGTGTGTTTGTGGTCCGTCCTTGTCGTCACAGCTACTCCAAAACAGCCAATCTGTTTGTAAGAGCAACTCGTCTTCTCCTCCTTCTTCTCTTTCTGCTGCTGCTTCTTCTCTCTAATGTTCCTCCTCTCTTCTGACTCTGCACTTGATGTTACTCCTCCCTCCCTCCCTCCCTCTGTTCTCCCTCTCTCCTTCCTCCCCACATGACTTCACTCCATCATCCCTCCCTTTTTATTTTTTGGTTTACTACCTCTCATTTTTCCCCTCTTCTTCCAGAGCGAATGAATTTCTTCTTTTCCATCAAAAGCGCTCTGTCAATGTTGATTCTGTGTGTGTGTGTGTGTGTGTGTGTGTGTGTGTATGTGTGTGTGTGTGTGTGTGTGTGTGTGTGTGTGTGGGTGGGTGTGTGTGTGTGTCATAGATAACATGTCGTGCTCTCCACTGTCAGAAACAGGAAGAGTGGATGTTGGTGGTTTGGCCCCGATGAGAGAGTCATCCCCTGTGGGTTAGTGTGTGTGTGTGTGTGTGTGTGTGTGTGTGTGTGTATGTGTGTGTATGTGTGAGTGTGTGTGTCTGTACATCTGAGCCAGCAGCAAGCGAAAAAATGTAATTAAACTCAAGCTTTTTATTACAAAGCTGTTACAGTAATCACTCTACGGAACAAGCTTTCACACACACACACAAACACACACACACAGACACACACACACACACACTCTCTAAAGTGCTTGCAGGTTCATTACCTTTTCTAATATCTATATGTGAACAATATCACACGATCAGTTTGAATATGAGATGATGGATCCGTTTATCTTTGTTTCCATTTAATCACACTCTGCTCGTTCTGCTCATGATATAAAAATATTAAACTTCAGCAGCAGTTTGATAGATTACAGTTAAATAAAGTGTTTGCACTGACACGAGTCCGCCAGTAGATGGAGGTAGAACTCAACAAGAAAACAGAAATAGAACACATCTCTATCTTTGTAGGGACCAACTTGACTTGTGAAGTTTATTATCTATAAAAAAGATAAGTTTTCCTTCCAAAGCTTGAGCTGGTTCCAGTGGTTGATTCGTGGTTTTAGGTCTGTGGATGTATCGTGACTCATGTACAGTCAGAAGTCAACAAGTGTTTGTGTGGATTCAGGTGCTCGATCAGGGATGTTCCAGCTCTGTAATGACATCCTCTCAGTTAATAACCTCCTTCCTATTCATACACAAACAAACACATAAACATACACTGAGTGCCAGAGATGAAGGAGATCAAGAAGAAATATGAGCCAGAAGAACATGTGCTTGACATCACGTCTTTTAGGATCCAAAAACAGATATGATTGACATCTGACACTGACTCTTGACTCTTTTATCTATCTATCTCTTCTATACTTATCTCATCTTATGTCTATGGATCTATTAAAGTTCATTAATCCAGAATCTGAGCTGGTTCCTGTCACGTGGAAACACCAATCTAATAGTTTCCTGTCATGAAGCATCTCCTGCTCTTTGCACACTTTGATCTAAACGAGTTAATCGTGATTAAACTTTGCATCAAGAGTTTTCAGTTCCCGTCTCCGGCGTCGCTGCCTCGACACAAACATCCAATTAACCGTCGCTGAGCTGTCGTCTCTCCGGGGGAAACTCGTTAGTCCAGATTCTCACTGGAAGACGAGTGCCGGCACAAACCACAACAAACCAAACAGCTGTTTTTAAGCAAGAAAATAATTTATTCATAATGATATAATCATTTCATCACATTGGCATTGCAGAGCTGCGGAGGAGGGGGGGAAGCGTTTGTGTGTGACGGCGCCCCCCCCCCCCTGCAGCCACACGTCACGCCACTGGAGGGGGGGGGGGGGGGGGGGGGCAGGGAAACAAAGGTTATTCAATACATACACGGAATATTCCTTTAAATATGTCTTTGTCAATGAGGAATAACAAAAATAGAATAATTCCATTAACTCGTCCGTGTCTCTCTCTCTAAGTCTTTATACACCGACTGTACAGCCCCCCCCACCCAAACGAGGGCCTTTGTTTTACTGCCCTTGGCGTGGCAGGAGGGTGGAGTTTACCAGCTTTTCAGTTTTCCATTCCTCCACAGTACCCCTGAAATGTACAGTTACAGTAAACCTCACCCGTCAAAGATGCTCTTTGGCCCCAATCTAAATCTAAATCTCTCTGTTGACCTTTCACCCCGTTTCACTCTCTGAAGAAGCTGGACCCAAACTCCACAGGGGGCACGTCGCCCGGCTTCAAACACCTGGATGTGTGATGTGCACAGGTTTGTGAATCTCATCTGTTGTTTCCCCCCCAAAGCCCCAGAACATTAGGAATAAAACATCCAAATATAACGTCATGATTATTCATGGTAACTCGGGGTGTCGCCAGGAGGTGGCTGCACGTTGGCTGCTCGACAAAAATAGAATCGATGGTTGACATGTCTGCGTTGAGCTCTGCCGGGACCTGAAACTCTTTTTTTAGTACCGTGAACTGACGCTCTACCTGTTCAGTTGTAATTCAAAATGCAGATTTGTGAATTTCATAGTTTAGTGGTTTATCTAAACTCCTTCAAAGTGCAGTTGTCTTCTCAGCTCCGTTATCTGCTCTGGTGCTTTTGCAAAATATGAACCATTGCATTTATTTTAAAGCTGTTGGGGCAGATTTCTCTATACAGTCATAAAAATAATAACTTCTTTTTATCATCATAGCTGTTTCTGATATATAATATTTCTACGTCCTTACTGGTACTTTGCTCTGGACTCTTAAGTCTGAGGGGACGTTTGATTTGTCTTTGCTCTTCTGCCATTTGGTCTCATTATAGAAGCTTTACTCATTAAACCTTACAAACACACACACACACACACGTCTTCAGATAAACTTTGATCTTTCTGTCTCCAACTTAACCTTTAACTGTACATTTGTGTCTCTGAGCTACAGGTTGCTCTACGCAGCCGCAAAATTAAACCGAAATTAATTACCCGGCGATTGCTTGATCTGCTTCCCTGCACCTTTCATCGCCTAGCAGGGGAAGAAGCAGAGAGAGTGAGAGAGAGGGGAAAGCTCTTAACGTGATTACCCCTCAGACGACAGGGGGGGGGGGGGGGGGGGGGTGAGGGAACAGGGGAGGGAATAGAAACGTATAAATTCCGGCGTGGTAATCCCCACATTCAGCAGAATCCAGCCGAACACCTCATCCTCCCCTCCTTCCTCTCTCTCCCCATTTCGTCCTCCCAAAGACGGGATAATGGATTAAATATTCAATATCTGCCTCTCTCCGGCTCTCACCCTCACACTTTACAGAAATGACATTTTCAATATGAGGTACTGTCAGCGTGTTTCAGAGGCCGGTAGTACTGCATTACAGAAATCTCTTGGAGGTCTAAAGTATCTCAACAGGAGAGATAACACCCTCGTTTTCTTTGTGTTCACAAAATAAAACAACACAATGGTTTCATGATCACATGTGTGTTTGAATGACAGTTTGTCTCGTTCTGGCCACTCCCCTGTCAGGTCTCAGAAACGTGATTGGCCCGAGTGAAAAATATCATGTACAATGTAATACCAGCTTAAAGCAACACTATGTAACCTTCACTGAGCAACAGCGCCCCCTGCAGCCACACCTGGTGATTGATTCTGGATACGCTGGATATTACCCATGATCCTCGGCTTTCTGAACCAGAGGAACTACTGCTGGAACAAATCCACCAAACTCTGTTTAGAATTCTTCATGTTTTCACAGTTTCCTGCTGAATATTGGAGATAAACTCTGGTTTTTAATAACTTCTGAGTGTTTTAAACTGATCTCAGTTCAGCTTCACTCTTCCACTGGAGCTGATTGTGACAGTTTGTGACTCTCAGTCAGTTCTTCTCACAGGAGATGGAACCCACTCACCAGAGTTACACAGAACAGACGCACAGGGAGAGAAGGAGGAAACTTTCTCCTTGTTCACACTCAATGAAATATCACACAAATTTTCAAAAGCTGCATAGTGTAGCTTTTGAAACGTCCTGATCACCAGATTCTTGAACGCTACCTTCAACACGTTATCTTGGCCTGATTTAGAAAAAGTTGTGTTTGTGTGTGTACCACCAAGGCAGCTGAAATAAAAAAAAATAAAAATGTAACATAAAGAAAAACAACACGAGGCGCCGCAGCAACGCGCCCATAATTCAGTTCACAAGGCAAACACACACAGAGCTTTATAGGTTCTTCTTTTTTCCATTCACTAAATATTTAAAACAAGCGTCACTCGACGAGTCATCATTTCTTCAGTTTTTAAAATCTTTTTCCAGGATGATGGTTTTCCTGAAGGATGTGTGTGACAGTTTGTTTGTTTTACTCTGCTGCTGTTGTTGTGTACATTTCCATCCAATAGGGGGAGCTCTGACTCAATAGCACCGAGGGGGGAGTCAGGAGACGTCAGGTTCCCCTCCTCTCTCTACGGGGGTCTGTTCATGCAGGGTGGGGGGGTAGGTCATGATTTTAGAGCTGAACAACCGATGGAAGCGTCCAATCACTGATCCAGAACCAGTCGTTCAGGAGTGAGGAGCACAGGGCGTCCGTCCACAGTCCCAAAGTCTGTTTACGCAAAAACAAAGTCAGACCCTGCCTGTTCCTGGGTTTTGTCACTGATCCACTCCCTCTCTCACTCATTCATCCACGTTCATTCCATCGTTTATGGATCATATAAAAACTCATAGAGCGAAAGAAAGAGAAGGCAGAAGATAAGCACTGATAGAAATATGTCTCATGCACTATCAAGCGGAGCACGGCGTCTACGTTCGTAACAGTCGTTCATTGACATTCATCCGGTGTCGCGTCGTCTGTCGAGCTCAGATGCATAGACTGAAAGCAAAGGGAGGTGAAGGGGAGGAAGAGCGAGACGAGAGGAACGAGAGAAGGTTAAACGGAAAGTGGGAGAGGGTCAAAGGAGGTGGGGAGAGGAGGGAAGAGGGAAGATAAGGATTTAGCAAAATGGAGGCGGCGCTACAGAGAGCTGCTATTTGTCGGTGAAGAGAGAGAGAGAGTGTGCGACGTGCCAGGGAGGGAAAGAGAGAGATGATGCTAATTGCAGAGAGGCACCAGCAGTGATGAAAGGAGGAGAGGAGCGAGCGGCGAGGAGGTGGAGAAGGAGGAGGAGGAGGAGGAGGAGGAGGAGGAGGTGAGCGGTGCAGGCCACCATCTCCCCTCTGAGACGATAGAGACGGAGGACGTTAATGTGCACAGAGGACAACACAAAAAGGAACGACCCTGTGACATCGCTCTGGAACTGCGTGATGACAAACACACAAACACACACAAGCCAGAATATGCACACATGTTGGAGACATACGCTCATGCACTCTCTCCCTCTGTCTCCCTCTTTGTTCTTGGCATTTCCCTCTACACACACACAGACACACAAAGACGAGTGCAGACACACACATTTGCACAACTCAGTCCCCTCTGGTCTGTGTGTTGTTTTTCTAACAGTCCTTTGGTCCCGTCACCAGAGACCAAAACATGAATAAAAACCCTGTTGAATAACCCGGCCTGCGTCATGCTCTCCGTACAGAAAATCAACAGGCAAGAAGTCATCTGCACACACACACACTCATACAAACACACACACTCGTACAGACACACACTTGTGTAGATCTCCGAGGCGTTTCCTCTTGAGTCTGTGTGTGTTTTCCCTCCGTGGGCAGTTTGCAGTCCAAGCTGTCGGCGGCTCTGTCTGTACATTATCTTTGAATGACTGGTAGATGAGCGACTCTGGTCTTTGTACACGATACACAAAGTACAATCCAACCCAACATGTACAGTTTATGGTCAAATCTAGCAAAAAAAAATATATGCAAAGTCTAAACAGAGACTTAAAAAAGAATGATTGACGAGGATCTCAAGAAGAAAACGTAGCGATGCTCCAACGCTAACGAGAAGAAAAAAAAGTGCTTGCGTCCATTCGCCTCCGTGGAATGTTTAGTGAAGGTCCACGTCCAGGTTCAGAGCACGAGGAGCAAAACACGACACATGCTCATGCCTCATCCTCGCTGGAGAAAGCCCCCTGGTGCTGTCTCTTTGTAAATCCTCCTCTTCGTCTTCTCTTTTGAACGTACAGAGGAGCCGTGATGTCCAAGGTGTCGAGATCTTTTTCTCTCTCAGGTGCCTCGTCATGCCCATGAGGAACTTACCCTTCGTTCCATGTAGGTCCACAGGTGCAGGTTCTGTGGTGCTACTGGCTGGAAAGTTCAAGTTCCAAGAAGAAGAAGTTAAAACTCTTTTGTATGTTATTCCATTTGTTTCTTGGATAGATTTCTTTACTGATCATCTGAGGATCAGTACGAGTGGTTAAAGATTCATGAACCACTGTCTTCATCAGGGACTCTCCTCATCCAGAAGAGCCAGGAGTGAATAGATCCACGGTAGAACCACATAATCCCCAGGGTCTGCTCCACCCACTCATTAATCCATCCGACATCCACTCTGAGACACAGCCTCACAGCCACCACCTACTCAATATTGTGAGAACCTGAATCGTTCTCCACAACGTCCTCTCTGTCCAACAGGGGACCGGTTTGACAGATGACTACAGCGCTCCAACCATGGAAGGGACCATTTTGTCCAAAACTGTGCTCCACTTTGATTGGACGGTGCAAATGGTCGATCAGTAGTTGGAGCGATCTGGTTGGTCGGAGAGTCCCACCTGCAGAGGGCGGTGCATTGTAGAGTTGTTTAGTAGCTTTGTCATCAGCAATCGGACCTGGTTCACACTCATGATGATTCCATTCACTGGTCGCTGGGCTGGCCGTTCCCAGGTGCTGCCTCTTCTCCCTCCGCGGATGTCGATGTGGTGCTGGAGAACTCGGTGACCCGTCGTGCCAGAGGGTTTGTGCTTTTGAGAAGCTCCATGGCGGAAACTCTGGCCCCTCCGCTGGAAGACTTGCTGCCTTTCTTCTGAAGCAGGGCCATGAAGTTGTCGTTGCGGGAGCTTGACCTCTGACTGCTGCCCAAGGTCATGGCCCGGAGGTCGGTGCTGCCGGCGCTGTGCTTCACGGGGGACACCAGGCTCTGTCGGCTGCCGAAGGAGTCGGTCGGCTCCTTGCGACCAAGAACCTTTCGCTTGGACCTGAAGAAAAGGGGAGGAGTCCAGATCAACTCAGACGGTTTCCACGTAGATTAAGATCTCACACTTCAGTCGATACAAATCTGAACACGTCACAAAAGAAGGGATTCCATTCTTTCTTGTTGGAAATGAAAACATTGACTCTCGGTAACTTCAAACTATTTTCAGCATCATTCCAGGTAACATCATGAACACTTGTTGCTTAGAGACAAGCTTTCTTGTTATTCTGTGTGTGTGCTTGCATACGTGTGTGTGTCTGTGTGTGTCTGTGTGTGTGCTGGTCATCCAGTCATCCTCTGTATGTGAAGCCGTTGCTAGGGAACCTTGTGGTCTGTCCGCCTCACATCCTTTCAACGAGACGACTCGGTGTTGTGCCGGCTCTGGGCTATAACGAGCCGGCAGGCAGCCCTGGTAATGGCTGAGAACATTTGTGCAGTAAAAATAACTTTCGAGGCAATTTTTGTCTTTACCTTTCCAACAGCGTTTTCAAGAAAAGCCCTCAGCTGTAATATCTTTGTCTATAAATACCGTAATGAAATATGTATTGGGTGAACGTGTGTGTGTGCCAACCTGTGTATGATAGTGAAAAGGTCTTCGGTGGTGTGTGATGTCGGCGTGGCCGGCAGGTCGTCATCCGTCTCCTCGGCGATGTGGAGCACAGTCTTCTCATCGGAGTCATCTGAACACGACGGAGAAATCATAATCAAATGTTTAATTGAAATGTATTTTCTATTTGTAGTTCATGAACTGTTTTTGTGTCTTGACAAATTGAAATGTGCAGATCTCAGCTGACCCTTGATTTGGTTCAGCTTTAAAGAGATTGAGTTTGATTCGCTTCAAGACCTGGAAACATCTTTTGTCAGAATCAGGAGCTGAACGATCAAACTCAGCAGGAAATAATCAAATGAAGCCACCGAGGAAGGTTATCATTAAACACATGCACACAGCGGGATAAGGAAGAGGTGAGGAGCTCCAAAGATGCGGTGCTTAAACGTGAAAATTATGATTTATGTTTCAGTGCAGATAAAGAAGTGCTCCAGGGGTTAGTTAAATGAACTCACTGTTGCTAGTCAAGTCATTTAGAGGCGATAGATAACTTCCTAGGGTAGACCATGGACGATAAACCTACCTGCCCCGATTCCAGTGGCGGCCATCTTCCCCTCGAGCTCAGTAAAAGAGGAATCCTGCGCAGTGGACTGAAGTGACGACTCTTTAGAACTCTCCTCGTCTGGTTCCAAGTGGTTCTCATCTAGCTCTGGCATATCTGGAACACAGGGAACGCTGGAAAGATAGTCTGGTGGGAGTGGTCCAACTGGAGACCGAAGGCCCACAGGGCTGTCGGCCTGCGGCGTCTGCCGATCGGCGCTGCCATTGGTGGAGGAGTGGACCGAGGTGGGGAGTAGCAGAACACTGGGCTTCTTGGGGACTGGAGGAGGAACCTGGGGAAGATATTTGAATGTTTTAACATCAGCTCTGTGCAGCAGTGATCTACATTGCTTGTCCCTGGACGACAAGGGATCATTCTCACCTTGGGTTTCTTTTTGTCTGACAGCTCTGACAGACAGGAGATGGTCAACCTCGAGGGGAGTGTCTTGCTCTTGTCCGGGAGCTCCTGGGCCTCCTGATTACTGCATGGAGAAGGGAGTGAACCTCCATCTTCAGGCCCAAGCCGGATCTCGTGGTCGGATTCAAATTCAGGCTCTAACGCCGGGTCCTCCAGGAGAGGCTGAGGATCCGGGAGTGGAGGGAGATCGAAAAGGGACTGGGAGTGGTGGAGGAAGGGATGATCATAACCAGTTTGTGCGTTGGAAGTGAAATTTGAATCTGGGAGACCAGAAGGACTTGATAAAGTTTGAGGAGGAGGTTTTTTGGGTTTGGGTCTTCTCATGACTTTGTAGATGTTGCCCAAGGGCACAGGCCGTTCCACGGGGGAGCCCGGTGGTGAGTCCAGGGCAAGAGGGGACGTAGAGGAGGGGGAAGGAGCCTTGATGAGGAGGTTTATAGGTCGCTTAGGCAAAGGGGGCTTGATGGCGACAGGTGGTTTGGGTTTTGGTAGAGTGGGCGGAGGACTGGGGAATTCACAGAAGTCTCGGCCGTGCTGCTCTTCTTCAATGGTGTCAGACGCACCATCAGGACAGTCCTCGAGGTCTCCGCGAGAGACAGAGCGAAGCCGAATAGTCTTCAGCTCGTTCTGGGTAACGACAGGCAAAGCGTGTGAGCTCGGACTGACCTTCCCTGGTTTCGCTGCTGTGGAGGTGTCAGAATGCCGTCTACTGGCCTTTTGCTTCGGCTTGATGGAACACAGCTCCAGATGTGCATTCCCTGGCATCTCAAAGGACAACCTGGATCTCGCAGACGGGTCCTTGGGTGAGGGAAGGGACGATTTCCTTTCTGGAATCTTCGGGCGCAACTTACACCCCAACGTCCCGAGTGTCCCCTGACCTGCCACATGGCTGAGTGGAACAGTTGGAGTGGGAGTCTCTGACTGGCTGGAGTAGCCACTTGATGGTGACATAAGTCCTGGGGGTTTGAAGGGTGAGGACGCCTTGACTTCAGTTTCCATGGAGAGCTGTGAGGGGGAGGTGCCTCTGGAGGTGGAGGGAGAGTCAAGAAGTGACTCAGAGCTGCTTCGGACTTTCATACATTCAATCACTGTGGTACCAGTCGCTGTGCTGGAGCCTGAGAGAGACCTGAAAGACAGAAGAGGGAATTTTTAACAAAGTATAAAGATGTATACTTGACCTAACATGAAGTGTAGTTTTATTCTCTACCTGTAGGGGTCATTCTTCCAGTCCCCCAGCTGCCAGTGATTGGGGAAGGTCAGTTCTGTCTCTCCCTCCCTCTCTGGTGGCTGAACTTCCAGGCTCGGGGGTCCATCGCTGCCTCCATGTCCCAGCTCCCTCTCACTTGGTCGAGAGGAGCAGGAGGAGCTGGGCAGGAGGAAATCAGCCTGGAAGTCTGGGAAGTGATCCCTCGGGATATGCAAGCTCTTTGGGCGTCCGTCCCGATAAAGGCCACCCTCATGGTGGATTCTTCCCTGGGCTTCTCCGAGGTTCTTCATTAAAGAGACACTCCTCACTGGAGGTGGTGGCTTGCGCTTGGATTTCTTGAGGGAGATGGAACGTGAGCGAAGGCGCAGGCGGCCATCAGCGCTGTAGTCCGACGCCGTGACGGATATCGTATCAGTCGTACTGGCACTGTCTTCGGAGCTGCCTCTCGGGTAGAGGAGAGCGTAGTTCTCGCTCAAACCGAGGAAGTGGTGGTGCTGTTGTTGGAGGTCTGATATTGCCAAAGCATTTCCATTCCCAGTGGACGTGACGTCCCCATCTGGCTGGCCCACACCACCCTCGGCAAAGCTGAAGGAACCAGATTCTGTGGGTGTGGAAAGGGAACGCTCCCGGAACTTGAAGGCTTTCTGTGCTGCTATGGATCGTGCCGACCTCTCCCTGCTTCTCCCCGCCTCCCCAACTGCCCCTCCCCCAACTCGTCTCCCCCCATCCGCTGCAGCTCCTTCCGTCTCGCTCCGCTTCCCCATTGACGGCGTTACCAGTGAAATCCCTGGCACGGTATTCCCTCCTCTCCCCGAAGAGTCCGTCACAGACGTGAAGGAGCTGGCGTGTGAGCTCATCGACTGTCCTGAGCTCACCAGCATCATGCCGTCCTGCAGCCCTCCACCGGCGTGGCCGATGACGCTGTGCTGTTTGGGCGGGACCGCCGGGCCTTTGCTCATGCTGTAGTTGTAAGGCTCGTTCCACGCCCCGGGAGAAAAGGTGGAGCCCTTTGGTCCGTTCCAGGAAGCCGAGGGTGTGTTTGAGCACAGGAGACCAGAGTGGTCCATAGTGCCTGGGTGAAGCTGGTTTGAGACACGATGCTCTACAGCTTTATCTGCAAAGGAGAGGGGAAGGTAGAGATTATTTAGAAAACAGCTTTTACGTCCAGACTCAAAAAGCCTTTTCAGAGAAGCCGGCCTTGCTGTAGCCTGACAACATAAAAGTCTGAGCTTATCTTATACAGTTTTAGATTCTGCTTCTTCTGCACATGAGGCCTTGTTCAGGTTCAACTGTTTGTGTGAACTATTCATACTTGTTACAGTGAATAAATCAATGAGCCACCTTTCACTGAGAGAAACAGGTAAATACAAGAGATGGAAGTGATTAGCACCTCATTCATCTGTGTGGAGCTTTTGTTGAAATAAAAACATGTGGGTGGAAAGTAGATGGAGAGAGTGAGTCCTTCAAATGTGGGATTAAACACAAACACATAGCAAAATGCAGGTGAAATAAATGGTTCATACATCTTCAAGTTTTGTGCCAACGCACAACGCCTCTGCACCGGTCATTTAAAACTTGATTAAAAATTTCAGGAATGTAAAAAAACGTTCCCTAGCATCATCTCAAACAGCAAACGTCCCTTCTGGTCCCTCTTGTCTGTCTCTGGCTGAAGGTGAAGCACAGTTCACGTGAGCTGTAACAAGATCTCCACCCGGGGAACACAAGAGGAAACTGGATTTAAAAAAACAACACTGGGGGAGGGTCGGAGCTTTCGAACACACCTGCAGGTAAGGTTGTGTCGAGGTCAGAGTGCGTCTTCCTTAGGGGGAGGCTCTGGTGGGGGGTGTCCGTGACAGGCTCCAGGGAGTGGGGCTGGTGGGGGAAGGGCTCCCCTGGAGATGGGGATGGGGACGGGGAGTGCTGGAGGAGGTCGACGCCGTGGAATTTCCCTCCTCCTCCTCCTCCTCCTCCTCCTCCCTCACCTGGGGGAGAGGAAGAACAACAAAAGGGAGGTCAGCAAGAGGAAGAGAAGACTCCTTCTACTTCACATGCAGGAAACTCAATGTGACTGGAATCCAGTTTCTGAGAAGGCAACAAAAAAGACCATCACTCTTTTGACCTGAAACCAGCAGCTTGATCCCAACCTGTGGCTGCAGGGGGCGCTGTTGCTCAGTAAAAAGTGACAGTTTTAGTAACTTTACAGAACTTTCCACATGAAGTTCAGTCAAAAGCTCAGTAAGGACAATGTTTTCACATTTTGCTTTAATTCTTACGTAGCTTAAATGCCCCCCTTCCTCCGCCTTCACCTCCAGACTCTTCTTCACTTTCACTTCCCCACTCTGTCATAGAGCCACAAATTCCTCCATTGTTAGTGTAACACTCAAATTATAGCCAGGGGGCGAAGTGAGAATGAACAAATTACGGCCGCTTGCTAATAAATGCTGCTATTAAAAAAAAGGGAAAGAAACTCCCAGGAGGGTTGAAATGAACTCCACTAAACTGCTGGTGCTAATTTCCACACAATGCACAATTCCACCCCATGAATAATAAAACGCTTTGAGGAGCCAGGTTGGTCCCTAACTGATGGTATGAGACCTCTCGTTTAAAGCACCTGGAGAGTTGGCTAATAGGAGCAATTTAAGGAACCACAGCCTTAATGGTTTCTGGGTTTCTCATCATGTTGGTTCCGATACTCAAGGTTTGTTTAAAGAAGACTTACGATGCTGGTTCAGTTTTACTTTCCTCTGTTATATATTGTTTGTTTGTAAAAGGTCTGGTGCTGGAAGTGGTTGCCCAATCCCAACAGGAGCTTTGAGACAGAGGCTGACAAGAAGAGCTGCAGCGACGGACATTAGAGCACGTAAACCTTCTCCAGTCAAATCTTAACGATTGACCTGAATATGAACAGAACACGTCTCCATTAAATCCACAGATCTCCCAGCGCTCGCTAACGAGAGTTCACCTCAGCTGAAGTGCCGGTGGGAAAAGCCTGAAGAGCTGTTGCTGTCACGATAAGCCTTCCTGTTTATGTTTTACATCTTCTGCCGTCATGTTTTAATCCAGAGTGACGTACAGCTGATGCTGGGGAGAAGCCCGCTGCTCTGCTGGACTTCCTGTCCTTCTGATGTCTCGTCTGGGCCGGCGATAATCCAATGAGTCATCGGAGGCAGCAGGTTCCCACTTGACTGCCTCAGTGACCTGCGGCTCAGCTTCTGTTTTGACGCCGTCAGCCATGTTTTACTGCCACAGTCCATAAAGATGCAGGCTACTGATAAACTTTATCTCACCCGAGTGATGTGATTGAGAAGTCTGTTTCCCTTTAGATAATAAATCTGACAGATGCAAAACACAAACTCCCCAAAAATCAATGAGTCAAAACGGAAAATGAATCAAATTGATCGACGAACAAACAGAAGAAGCTTTAAACAAAAGAAAAGAGTTTGTTGTAGAGACAGAGTCTGTTGTCAAACTCAATAACTGCTCGTTTTGTGGAGAACAAACCGATGCAGTGATTTGAAAATCAAACACAAACACAGACATCCACCATCTGTCCGTCTGTGTCTCTGTGTTTGTCTCCTCCTGTGAGCTCTTTGTCACGAATGTCTCCTCCTGTCCTGCGTCCATGTTGTCTCCTGTCGTGTCCCCTGTTGCTGTGGCTCGTATTAATAATACATCCACAACACAGACTCACAAATGTTGGAGCCGTCTGACCGAAGACACAGTGCAAACAGCTAATCGAGCCAAATGCTGCCATTTGGGGTTCTGTTTTCACGATGGGTCTCGAACAACGAGGCAGAATTTTAGCAACTAAATGTTTGTTAGTTTTGGGACGAAAAGAAATAATGTGTTGTTTCGCTGTTGTTGAATTTGGTCCAATTAAGCAGTGAAATGGTTTAAATGGTTGTTTCTCTTTGAGGCCTTTCTGCATCTCGGAGTCTCTTTGTCAATGTTCTGCATTTCCTTTGGGTCGATTATAGTTGTTTATCGTCTCCGTAGTTGTTATATGAAGTCGTCCTTTTGTTTTAATTTCACTTCACTTTGTTAGTTTTGTGACTCTGTGGGCAATTTGCATATTATTGCAACAGTTTTGATTGATTTTCAAAGAATATGCATTTTTAAGAAAGACCCTTAAAATACCGTTTTACTTTGCTCAGCTCAAGTTAATGAACAGGAACTTATCTGTAGAATTGTACATTATTGGTTATTATAACCAGCTATAACTGGACTAACTTCATGAACAGAGTCTGGATCAGAAATCAGATTTCCTGGCTCCATGATGATTAAACTCCAGGTTGAAGTGAGAACCCTGTGGAGATCTTCTCTGCTCCTCTCACTGAACACCTGCCTCTTCTCAGCTCCATCTCTCCAGCACAGAATCCACCTCAGTCAATCATCTGTGTGTTTAGCTCATTCACCGAGTGTCAGTCAATGGCCGTTCCCCACCGTGCATGAATAAATAAGAGTGTTTGGGCCGAGAACATCTGAAACCATCCGTCAGAAGACGAAGCTGTGACTCAGCTGTCGGAGCTAAATATAACTTCCTTCCTAAATACGACATTTTGACGCTCACTCTCTCGTGCAGCAAACACGTCCACGGGTCACGTTTACGTCCCGTCACTCCTCCAGATCGTTACCCTCCTCCTCGATCGGCCTCTCCTCCGATCGAGCCTCTGTCAGGATGCTGAGAGGCTTTGTGTTGCTCCCTGCCGCCATAAATAATTGACGCTATTTCATCTATCAGCAGCCTTCAGCCGGGAGACGATGATTCATTCATCATCAGGTCTTCAGCGCGGCCTCAGATTCACGGCCTCGCTGCCAGTGGGGAGTTTTTCAAGATGGCAGATGACGGGTTGGACTGGACCTCGTCCAAAAAACATGCAACAGGTTTAAAATCAGATTGTTTAATAGCCTGTTTGGCCGGTTTTCAGGATTAAATCCTAAAAACAAATGAACTCGAATGTATTTGTCAGATCTTTGAATTCAAAGATTACTCTCGTGGTCTCCTCTAGTGGTCTCCTGTCTTCCCTCCAATTTCCTCTTTTCTAATCTTTCTCATTACTCTCACCTGCTGTCACCTGCAGGGCCAATTCTCTTAAAGGGGAAAGCGCCCTTAAAGGGAAAGGGTCACTTTATAGTCACCAGACTTTTAAATATTTCTCCATTAAATCTTTAAATTGGGTTTTAACTGAATTTAAGTTAATTACATGTATGGATTTTAACCAATTTCACTTATTTATTAATTTAATGAACTATTTATCTATTTACACATTTACAATACATAGTTATATTTATTTATTCTATATTATTAATATTTAATGAGGGCAACATTAATGTGGACTATTTATTTATTTAGTATACATTTGAATGCATACTAATATATTTCAAGTTTATCTATATCAATACTTTTATAATATATTATGATTTATAGATATTAATATGTGTTACACAAACGTTGCATGAAGCCGAAGACGCCGGTGATTCGGTCCGAAGCTGCAGGAGCAGGTGAGTCAGAGCATCCTGAGCAGAGGATGTGTTTTCATGGTCAAACCGTCGAGCAGAGAAAGTCCTCGAGCTTCGTGAAAAACGAGCAGAGCATCTGAAACGAGCTCAGGCTGATGTGTCTGCTCTGACGCTCATTCATGAAAACTGCCGGAGCGTGAGGTGCAGCGACGGAGAGACAGACGAACGGAGAGAGAGAGAGAAGACAGAGCGTTCTCTCATTACCCTTCATTCATTATCCTCTCATCCTGCATCCCTCCATCATCTTAAAACTTCCATTTCTCTCTTCTTCCGTCTTGACTATCACATTTCTTCCTCTCTTTTCCGTGACTGCTGCTTCCCCCCCCCCCCCCTCCTCTCCTCTTCTTCTTCTCGTTTTTTTTTTTAGGAGGGAGAGAGAGAATTGGCGAGTTACCATGGCAACAGTAAGCTGGCTGCAAGCTACCTGTACGCTGGTTTACAGAGAGAGAGAGAGAGAGAGAGAAAGAGAGAGAAAGATGGAGAGAGAGAGAGAGGGAGATGAAGAGAGAGATGGAGAGAGAGAGGGAGAGAGAGATAGAGAGAGAGATGGAGAGAGAGGGAGAGAGAGATAGAGAGAGGGAGGAAGAGAGAGAGAGAGAGAAAGATGGAGAGAGAGATGGAGAGAGAGAGGGAGAGAGAGATAGAGAGAGGGAGAGAGAGAGATAGAGAGAGAGATGGAGAGAGAGGGAGAGAGAGATAGACAGAAAGAGGAAGAGAGAGAGAGAGAAAGATGGAGAGAGACAGAGAGAGAGAGAAAGAAAGAGAGAGAGAGAGAGAGAGAGAGAAAAGATGGAAAAGATGGAAATCAACCATGAATTGATCCAATAACAAATACTCTCACAGTGCGATATATATATTTCTTCTCTGCATCTCCATCGTCGTCCATAAAACTATTAATAAAAACATGAGAGTGTTAAACTGATCTGGTTCCTTCTTTACAAACAACCAGGGAGCAGCAGATTAAATTCACTTATTCTCACAAACAACAACAACCTGCTGCTGTAAACACCGTAAAACAACAAGTGTGTGTTCATCCTCAGACCCCACCAGAAGTAACCCCCCGATTGAAGGGGGCGCCAGGGGGTGGAGCCTGACAGAGAGCTACACCTGCACCCATTGGACGGTACCAGCAGTCAATCACACGGTGCCCACGCCCCCAATGCGTGACAATGAAGCTGCATCGTAGAGGAGGTCAAAACTCGAGGCTAGTTACTAACGTGCTGCATTATACAAAGAGAGGAGTTACCCCCTGCTGGTCATTTGAGAGATTACAGGTACCGGGTACTTCGGCAGTCCAACGTCCATTTTTTATATAGAGAGTCTGTGAATCCAACCAAGTGCATCACCACAGGCGTGCACCATCACAACGTGACCTTCTCCCCCCCGACGCAGCGGGCGAGGAGGGGGACTGAGGTGGAGGGAGGAGGAGGAGGACAGGCCGAGGAGGAGACGAGGGACAGAGGAGATATTTAACTATAAATGGATATGCAAGAGGGGAGAGGCAGCGAGTGACGAAGCAGTTGCTATGCCAAGAACCAGCAGGACCACACAAATACACACACACACACACACACACACACATGCACACATGCTATGACACACACACACACACACATATGCACCCAAATAAAACAGGGAGGACGCTTGGTGCAGACGAGAAGAAGCAGGAGTGTCAGAACGATGTTGCTGAGGATGACCACAGCATACTAACAGCTCTGACAGCGCACACAGCCCCACACACACAAACACACAAACACAACGCACACAAGCACACAAGCACACAAGCACACAAGCACACAAGCACACAAGCACACAAGCAAAGCTGACTGCCAGAGATGAGCAAGGACGATAGAGAGAATGTGATCATAAGAAGAAAATGTTCTTGACGTCACATCTTGTTTCTGTTTTCTCCCTCAAGCTCGTGTCAAATAGGGAACTGTGTGTGTCTGTGTGTTAGTGTGTGTGTGTGTGTGTGTGTATTCATTATTACCATAATACAAAAACATGGTGGAAGGAGGCGGAGATGTTTTTCTCTATCAGCGAGTGAAGCAGTTTAAAGTCCTGTAACCGTGATGTAACCTCCAAATTCACATTTATTTCACTTTTCCTTTTCAGTGTAATTTCCCACGACTCTCACTTTTCCCGCTGACTCTCAGGAGGACAACACGACTCGTCCCTGGAGGACAACACAGAATGTCACTGAGGGGGAATGTTTTCATCGTGTTGATTTGTTTTGCCCGGAGGCGATCGGCGTTTAGCTCAAAGTCCCCAGTGAGTTTAATTTACTACTGAATATTGAATATACGGTTAAGACAAAATGTTGTTTAAACCATATATTCAATGAACTGTTCAGGATTCGTTTTCTGGAGATAACACCGGGTGGTTCACTTCTGTCTTTTGGAATCTATGGGTTAATAATCTGTGAGTTATTTCTGTTTGCTTGTTTCTTTAGAACAAACATTTGTAAGAAAATGGTGAAAAATACCAATCATAAGCTTGTCTAACATCAAAAGCCAAAATATATCCAATGTCCATTAATATAAAACAAATGTGCAAAAACATATGTTTGGCAGAAATGAGTCACTTCTTGTTTTCATCAGTTAATCACCTAAACCCTTGAACACTGTTAAGAAATATGTCTGAAGAGAGAGTTCTAGCACACGAGCATCGAGCACTCTGATTGGATGATCAGCAGCACTTCACAGACTGGACGCCAGCTGCCTCTGTTTACATCAAAGCATTTAAACACAGCACCGATCACTGGCTCGGGATCAGTCCGGTGCCGGCGATGAAACATTCATGAATCCTCCGTGAGAGCCAAGTCCAAGAAACATGGAGGAAATATTATATTATCTATAATGAGTTGCTCCAGAGTTTTTCCACAGATTTAAACTTCATCAGATGATTGTTGAACAACTGGAATGGGTTTGAACTCAATGCATATTTCCTGTTTCTGCCCGACAGTAATATATCTCCATATATTATATCTCCATCATCTCAAAAAGGAGCTTTTGCATTAGCACCGTATGAATGTGGTCCTTACTGGTCTTGGTTTCTCATACCTGTGATGTCGTGTGGTATGAAGTGCGCCGGCGCCCGCCTCCCCAGGTGCCAGCGGGGTTTCTCCGCGGTGGGCGGTCCAGTGTTCACCGACGTGGCGGTGCTGCTGCTGCTGTTGTTACTACTCCAGCCCAGAGGGGGGCGGTCTGAGCTGCAGGGGGACGGGGTCGGGGAGGGAGACGGGTCGGTCGCTGACCTCAGTCCGAACACGGAGGAGGAGGTTTCATCGTCGTAAAGCTGTTTGGACGCCGGCTGGAAGAAGAAGAGGAGACAACGGTTGTGTTGGACTTCAGACTGCAGTGATGTCTGGAGAGAACATAAGGTTGTTAGTTTGGTTACACAATTACTTGTGTGTTGCTGATGGGTCCTTGAGCAAAGCAAATCCAAATATAGGCCTAATAGATCTTTTATTTTTCAGATTTAAACCTAATTTAATGAATACTTTCAGGGGCAAAGCAATTCAATACAAATACTTCAAGTTCTTGATTCTGTAAAATTAACATTACTCAATTTGCTTTTCTTTTAGATTCTAAAATCTAAACAGTTTAATAAAAAGTCTGAAGGAGTGAGACCTCTGAGGAGGCGAGACAGAGAAGGTCAAACAAAATAAGATGTTTTTGTCTTAGTCTACCAGGAAGAGGAAAGAATACAAAGGACAAGAAGAAAGAGAGACTAAGACAGGATGTCACATAGTCAGCTGCCTGGTACTAAATCTGAACTATCAACCAATGTTGCCAAATTGCCGTTAAGCAAGGCACTAAAACCTCTGCAATGCAAGGAGCCCTCCATTCTGTCCTCTCCGTGTCTGGAAAGGCGTCGAGTCAAATCTCCTGAGGATCTTACAAATTCTAACTGTAATTATCCCAAACAGAGAGAGAGAGGGAGAGGGAGAGCGGGGGAGAGAGAGAGAGAGGGAGAGAGGGAGAGAGAGGCACTAACTGAACAGGGGTGGCAAAGCGATGCTGTGTCGATATGCAGGAGATGTGCAGCCGTCCTGCAGTGAATTCACCGCGGGGGGGGGGGGGTCCAATGACACAGTTCAGAGAAACAAACTGAAAACCATTAGCGGCCGAGAGACAGAATGAAAACAAAGATGTGAAATGAGCATGTGTTCACATCCCGTCTGTACGAGGAACAAGTAGCACCGACTTCATCTGCTATTTTAGATTCTTCATAATCAAGTGTTAATTATATTTCTCAGTAATCCTGCTGGTGTTTACGGAAACCTGCCCGAGATCGTGAGGAGGACGATGAGTGACTGTGACAGCTTCGGGGGGGCGGGACCTGCCGCGCTGTGGTTGGTGGATCACTCAGCTCCGGTTTGGGATGATAACAAAAGCAATGAGGCGTTTTTTGTCACAACAGAAAAATAATAAAGCTGACAGAGTGTTAGTGACAGCTTAACACTCGTCTGGGGGAAGAAGAATCATGACTCAGCTTTGTGTCGGAGACTAAAGGATGAAACGTGAGAACGAGATGTTTCAACAAAGGTTCTCACGTTTTCCAAAATCCAGTTAGAAATAATTTTGTTTGAATCATGGACTGTGAATAAAGATGGACGACTTCCTGCCGCGATCCGTAAAATGACAGTTCCCCAATAAGTGAAACAAAAGCATCTTGGTCACCCCCCTGGTGGCTGGCTGCAGTATGGCTAGGAAATCCTGCCTCCTCCATGTTAGCAAATGGGACTTTTGTAACAGCTGATGAAGATACAGAAAGACCAGACGTCTCATTTCAGCTGACGAGTCCATTAAATGTTCTGATCTTCTTCTCGGCCGTAGTTTCAATATAAGCCCCACAGCCCCCCCCCCCCCCAGCTCTAAAGCCAAAGTGAAACAAAACCTGAAATCACTTTGACCTTGAAGGTTGATTTGGTTTTAAAGTGGAAGGTTGAAAACAAGAGGAAGAGGAAGCTGTGCAGAGGTGGAAATGATTGTGTGTATATGAAGAAGAAGAGTGGCTTAAAATAAGAAACCCAAATCTGTCTGTTTACCAGAGAGAAGACGTTTGGTGTGAGGGAGCCTCGTGATCAGATGTGACGTGCACATTTGAGTTAGTGCATGTGTGTGTGTGTGTGTGTGTGTGTGTGTTTACCAGGAAGATGAAGTCGGGTCTCTTGTTGTGGAGGGAGACGGGCGAGCGGCTGAGCGAGGTGGACGTGTCGTCGGAGCTCTGCGAGGACGGATGCCGGAACGTCTGACCGGTCAGCTTGGTGTCGTACAACTGCTCCTCAAAGTCTGCATGAACACACACACACACACACACACACAACCATGTCCAAAACATACATCATGTGCACACACACACACACACACACACACACAGCCAGAGGAAAAAGAAAAACAGAATGAGACTTTGGTTAGTGTCAAGTTTCTGCAGCACAGAATTCGACAGTGCACGCAAATGCTCACATGCACAAAGGATTTAAGTGTCCTTACACACACACACACACACTAACACACACACACGCACAAGAACACACAACTCCAACTCACACATCATATCTTAGCTGTGTAATGGAGATCTAGTCCGACTGCTGCTTCTCATCAGGCAGCAGTCCCCCCCCCCCCCCCCGGTGACTCCTGGTGCTCCTGCTCTGCCGCCTCAGAGGAGTCTGTAAGTTTGGTTCTAATCCTCCACTGAGCTCTGGCCTTTTTCTCCTCTTTCATTCATTCCTTTCCTTCAACTCTTCCTCCGTCGTTCCCCCCTCGTTCTCTCCTCATCCTGAAGTTCTCCTCTCACTCCTCCTCCTGATATCTGCATTTTTCTCCCTCTCTGGAAGCTTAGACGACTCCCCCTTAGGCCATTGTAAACAGATTCCTAACCCCCACCTCCTCTTCATTCTCCGGCTGCACGCACACACGCACACACACACACACACACAAACACACACACACACACACACACTCACAAACCACACTCCCTCCACTCCCCCTCAGCCAATCCTTTACCCCAAAACCGACTCCCTACCCACTCCCCACTCATCCCTAAAGCCCTCTACACACATGACCACATCAACACACACACACACACACACACACACACACACACACACACACACACACAAATCCCTTCGTGGAGCAGCAGCATCAGTGAGGTATAAAGTTTTGGTTGAACTTGCTCTCCAGGATAATATGAATTCTTTCTTGGAAGAGCCCGGCTGCCTAGCGACACAAGGGGGTGTTAACCACAACAGCCCCACCCCCCAAGGAGGGGTTAAGGGTTACCTCTAACATATATATAGATCTATGTATCCATAGATCTAGATATAATGGAAATATGGTCATAAACACAGAGGCTACATTTGGGATTTTAGCACAAATCAATAAACAGATACAAAATCCTTATTCTGAAAAGTTCAACAGGAGAAATGGGTCAAACAGGAAAGAGCTGCGATAAACTGTTTTGTATAACTACGAAATAAAGTAATAAAATAAAGCTTGTGGCCACAAAGACTAACAATCTTGTTTTGAGCAAAATTAATCTGCTCCTGTTGGATTGTGGAAGAAAAACTGTCTTAAGAAAGTGAGTTCTTCATTTCTCGTCCGTCTGTTTGGTTCAGATCCTGAATTCATTTCATTTTAATGACAGCTGGCATTTGTGAAGTCTTAATATGGTCGAAAACCGGAATTTACAAGGTGGTAGCATCTGCTCCTCGGCTCAGAGCAGCCGGGCGAGGCTGCAGCAGCCTTCAAACCCGGTAAACACATTCAGACCGGCCGGAGGTTCACGGGCAGTTTGGCAGGTGTCAGATGGAACTGAATGCAGCAAACGTGGGAGTGTTTTTCAATGCTGGATATAAAATCATGAAGAGAAATTAATATACAGCAGAAAAACACCACAAAATACCCCCAGAAAGATAATGATGTGTTTTTATAAGAGGCTCTGCAGTCCAGACGCCCACCCACTGAGTTTGTGCAGGTTTTAATGACGTTTCAGATCATTGCAGTTGACGTCCTCCCTCAGACATGAAGGGAAAACGCATGAAGGAGGAAAACATCCACAGGATCTCACTCGTTCTAAAGGCAGCTCACAATCCCGACATCCTCAAGTTAGACAGGGGTTTGTAAACCCAAGGATAAATACTGCAGCAGAGGGTTAGGAACAAATCCCTCTGCCTCCAGGATCCACAACCTTTAAGAGTTTAAGATCATAGGTGCGGGAAAATCTGCAAAGTTTCAAAATAAAGATTCACCTTTTCAAACTCAAGTTCTATATCTTATTTTTCTCTTATTTGAAACAGAACTTGTCAGTTTTCAAATAACGTTTGTGTATAAATAGTAATAATGACAAGAACTCTGTTTATTCATAGAATTTGTCAATTCCTTGTTAAACTATTCTGTGTTTAATCACTTTAATGTGTCTTTAATACGACTCGTCCCCGACTGTTTGTATTCATCGCCTCAAACTGCTCACCAGGTGCTCGTGATAGAGAACTGTCTATTTCGCAGAGTTAAAAATAAGTGATTAAAAAACAGCTTGACTGCAGCGCGGTGAAAAAACAGCCGGATCAGCCGGATGGTAAACAGAGAGCAGGAGCCAAACCTGGTCTCATCCAGGCTGCAGCGTCCTGGAGAAGTGAGGCGTCAGCAGAGAGTGAGAAGACGACACGGGGGGGGGGGGTTAAGAGACTGATGGAGGAGGAGGAGGAGGAGAGTGAGAGGAGGAGAGGAGGAGAGGTGATGAGTGTGATGCAGAGGAAGAAAAGGACGAGAGGAGAAGATGCAGGAAACTTTTCAAACAAGGAAACAAGGAGATGAAAAGAAGGGATAGAAGGTAAAAACTGCACAAGATGAGAAGAAGAGAAAGGTCAGAAAAGGAGGTGAAGACGAGACTGACGGAGACAAAGTGAGAGGAAGAGGTGGACGAGGGGAACTCGGAGAACAACCAGTCTGCAGAAAGAGAACTGATGGAGGAGATACTGGCAGAGTCTGGACTGAGAGGACTGGGAGATAAAAATAGGAGCCAACATGTTTCTGATTAATCTCACGTCCAAATCGTTTTAACTGGATCCTGCAGCAGAACATAACGGAGCTGGTCGCCTCAAAGAAAAGTGTCCTACTGTAGAAGTTCAATAAAAGCTTCAAAGATCAGAAATGAGACTTTTATCAGGAAGAAAAAAAAACTGTAGTGTCTTTCCTCCTGCAGCATCTTCTGCTCAGTGGATCAGTAGTTTGTAAAAATGGCTTTTTTGGCCTGACTCTGAAGCGAAGAAAACTCTGTGTTGTCTCTGCATTAGCTTAGCTTAGCATAATGACTAGAAACAGGGGGGAAATGCTAGCCTGGCTCTCCGAGTTTCCCCCAGCAAAACAAAGCCACTTGTAATTAGGTTGTAGATACAAGTTATGTGATATGATATTTTAAAATAAGACAAACTGCAACAGAGTAAAACACCACCAAAAATTATTAAAATATAAAATGCTGTTTAAACTTTAACTACAAGTTGCTGACTGACAGTACTTTACTTTAGTACATTTCTGCGTGCAGGACGTGTAGTGAAGTATTTCTACAGTGTACAACTCCAAGTTCTACTCACATAAAAGGTTCTGGGACACTTCCCTCCGGGGGCAGCGACACCTCAGAGGCAATTCAAAAACACTTAAAGTTAAAAGTGTGGAAGCAGCCGGTGTGGTCTGAGCACTGACCCGACAGAGCGTCTGACAGAGCAGCAGCAGCGACTCTACAGCCGAGCGAGAGGTAAACAGATCCACGCTTCAGATAAGAGCTCCACTGACTGCAGGGGACTGTGCTGGGGGGGGAGGGATGCTATTCAGTGGTGTAAAGGTATGCCGATCACTCCCACTAATGCACGCACACAGACACACACACACAAATGGACACACACACTCAGAGCAGTGGAGGATACTCCCCCTTTTCTCTGTCCAGACAAGCAGGCCAAGCACTCATGCATCACTAACCTGTGTATTGTGTGCGCTTATTTGTGTGTGTGAGTGTTAGTGTGTGGGTGTGAGTGTGTGTGTGTGTGTGTGTGTCACTCATTCAGGTGTTTGTGTGCATATGCTTTGTTGATATAAGTGCACGTTCCTCTATCGCCGTCTAAAATCTGCTCACATGCCAACTTTTCCTGAAACCAGCCAACTTCTACCAACATGTGTGTGTGTGTGTGTGTGGTTGTCTATGTGCACAAATCAGCAGCTTTGTCTGTGTGTTTGTGTGTGTTTGTGTGTGTACAGTGCATCCATTCAGAGCGTTAACCCAACCATCCTTGACAATATGTGCCCCGGTTGTGTCAAATTTGGGTCACCCTTTCTTCCCCCCCCCCTACCAGGAACAGGACAAGGGGCTCGGGGGTGCAGAAATGAACAATACCAGTGTTTGTTTGTGTGTGTCTGCTCACGACGTGCACGCCCCCATTTGGACGTGCATGTGTGTGTTTTGCATGCACCAGTATTCATGTCATGTCTCCGTCCTTGGGATTTCACATGCACGGCTGATCGATCCATTACAGGGCTGCTGTTTGTCGGTCGTGACCTAGAAGGGCCGACTCAGCGGTTTGCGGCCTGGTTTCATGTCGATCATGAGAAACCACAAGACGCCTTCTCATCTGATTATCAGACAATTTGTGTACGGACACTAATCTGAGCTGTAATTCCTGTCAGCAACACAAGGGATATTTGACGATGAGGTTTCCTGAGAAGAGGAGAATCCTTTTTGTTGTGTGTTTTTTGGTTCATTTGGGACTTTAAGTGTTTTGAGCTCAAACACAAAGGCCACTGAATCATTTCATTTCAACTTGTATTTGAGAAACTTCAGAGAAAAGACGCCGCTCCACCGAGAAGCTCCACAGAGCGAGAACTTTAAAAACATAAACACACTGTTCTTGAGGAGACAGAAGTAAAAACAAAAGACAACAAGAATATAAAAGGTCAGAAAACAACTGCTTCTATTAAATCAAGGAAACCATTTGCACAAAATACTTGTAAGAGGCAACTACAGTATATTTCCTTTAGAGTCACTCAGAAAAACGTAACCAGTGAAAGTTCAGAGTGAAAGTCTTTAACCAGTTTAACCAGTTCAGTCTGAAGCTGCAGGAAAAGGTTCAATATCTCAAAATAACGTCAATTAATAGACAGAGATGAATTCCTTAGAGGTGAATGGAGTGAGCTAACGTTACATTTTATGCTCAGGTTAGCATGGACGGGGGGGGGGGGGGGGGGGGGGGGGGGGGGCATTGACCCACACCTTCCCTGTCTCAATTAAAGGGAGACGGTGACATTTTAAAGTTTGGCCGGTTTTATTGAGCAGCACCCGGCAGTGTCCGTGGTGAGGAGAGAGGCAGAAACACGAGAGGAGGTAATAGATTACTTTAATACCACTGTAAAGGACCAGGTGAAGACATCTATTCAAAATATAGTTCAGTCTGAAGAAACTTTCTAAAGTTTCTGTGCTGAGGCAGAAACTACGATGATAAGAACTCACGTCACGACCGTCTGTCCTCAGGCTGATTTCATTATTCCATTTATGGCCAAAAGTATATGTATTACTTTATAACCACAAAGGAACATTTTCCTTCTGTCTCATTCAATCACAGACTCTCTCACTCTCCTGGCGTCTCCTGATCAG
This sequence comes from Platichthys flesus, assembly GCF_949316205.1. Lineage (NCBI taxonomy): Eukaryota > Metazoa > Chordata > Actinopteri > Pleuronectiformes > Pleuronectidae > Platichthys > Platichthys flesus. The sequence goes on from NC_084968.1 coordinate 13,819,173, forward strand.
ATGACCGCTAATCCAATCAGACGTTGCCTCGATCTAAATCAGCCAATCATGTCGTTACAGGCAAACTTTAAACGACTTTACAACAACCCTCCTCCTCCTCCTCCTCCTCCTCCTCCCTGATCTCCTCCCACCTCCAGGGTCCACTCCTTTAATTCAGATCCGCAATATTCTCCAGATCCGGTCGGACACCACCACCAGTTTCTGTCTTATTAAATCAAAGAATTTAAAGCGAGAGGTCGCAGATCAAATCTTCTGCTGCCAAATCAAACACAAATCCAAAATAAAAGTGTCTTATCAGGAGGAGGCTGCCAGGGGAGCTCCACGTTAATGGGACGTTTAATCAGCGTTGTGTTTAAGGGAGAGGAAAACTCTCCACACTAATGGACGGTGCTTGAAACGATGCTGCACTGAGTTGTGAGTGGCTTTGTGTCTGTATGAAAACTTCCTCTGCATGATTCAGATAATACAAAGTGTAGTAAACGTGAGTGGATCTGAACAAAGTGCAGGTGTGAAGAGGAGGAGGAGGAGGCAGAGGGAGAATATCTGAGCGTTGTCAATGGGATTAACACAACCAGTCTGACTGTGTAACACCACATAACACAAACTACACTTCAACACAAAGGTAACACCAGTCATGTGAAGGAAAAATGTGAACTAATCAAAGCTAATTTTTACATTCACATGACAGCTCCCCAAATGTGATCGCCCCCTGGTGGCTGGCTGCAGTAGATCATTAAACCCTGCCTGCTCCATGTTAACAGAAGAGACATTGATGATTTCTGAGCACTGCCATTAGACTTGTTGAATATTACAGTGTCAAACCCAGAGGGGGGGGGGGGGGCGGATCTACAAAGAGTCGCTCGCTAAATTAAAATGGAATCTTTCTACATCACAAGAAATCCAATCTGTGGGGGGGGGGGGGGGGGGGGGCACAAAAGATTCCCATCACATGAAATCCCAGCATGCTAATCATCTCAATGGAGGGGTTGTAACAATGGCCGGATTTTCACTGTTGCCCACTTAGCAGCCACAGTGAAACAAATCAGTGGAATAAATCCGGCTGCCGCAGGGAGAGTGAGAGAGGAGGCGAGGAGGCAAGGAGGCGAGGAGGCGAGGAGGCGAGGAGGCGAGGAGGCGAGGAGCCGAGGAGCCGAGGAGCCGAGGAGCCGAGGAGCCGAGGAGCCGAGGAGCCGACTCACCCCAGAGGACAGCAGCCAGATTCATGAATATGGAGGGAAGTGTGATGAGGAGCAGGAAAGAAGAGGATGAATATTTAACTGCGCTGAGGCCAGTGGGAGGTGGTGCTGGTGGTGGTGGTGGTGCTGGTGGTGCTGGTGGTGGTGGTGGTGGTGGTGGTGGTGGTGAGGATGGACAGAGAGAGGCAGCGCAGCTTCTCTGTTATATAACACACACCCAGACAGATGGACCCACACAACACAGACCGACTCTGCTACGCAAACTGAAAACATACTGTTCAGTGAGAGGGAGGCTCAACAGCAACACACTCACACTCAGACACACACACACACAATATAAAGACACCAGAGTGGAGAAAGGATGGGAAGAGACAGAGAGATGTGGGAGCTGCACAGTACAATCTACTACACGTAGCTCTACGTTAAACAAGTGATGCTGATTAAATGAATTAAAGGATTTAAAGAATAAAGCTGAAGGATTTGAGGATGTTTTAGATTTTTCTTTTAGAAAACAAATCCCAGAAAACCAGTTATTAAACGATCCTGCTGCAAACTATGACACGTAGGGCAGGACAACATAAAATCAATATTGTTATTCACTTTATAGACGACTTTCAAGGCAATTAATTGAGTAGGTTTCATAATAATTAAAGATGAAAAACATGACTCTTCTTCATTAGTGATCCAAATCTTTTCCTTTGCCCCCTGGTGGCTGGCTGCATTACACGTCATAAACCCCGCCTCCTCCTGAAGTTAGCGAATGGTACATGGACCAAACCCCAAAAATGAAAAGTGCACATTAGATTGTCATTATTGTCGCTATCAACACAACTGTATTCATCCACAGCTGAAAATAGTCCCCAACAATTAATCTGCTCCTGGTTGAGAAATGTTATTACGTAATAAAAACATATTTTAGTGAAACCTTTTTCCTAAAGGTTTAAATCTTCACTACCAACAGATAGGTGGGGGGGGGGGGGGGGGCTGATGGTCAAAGACAGCGAGAGACGTGGATCTACGGAGAAACGTCCAAACACCAGGTTGGATTTGATCATTTTAAAACAACATTAAAAGCCTTATTGGTTCATTCTGAAGATAGCACACGTGTCCGAAGTCGATATAACGTAAACACGGGAACCAGGAGACGATCACACGTTAGTTTGTTCGTCTGCTTTGGCCTCAGGTGTTTGTTAAAGGTCGTCACGCTGTCGTTCAGACGCCTCCCTCGCTCATTCAGCGAAAAACCCTCTGATGGGTCTAATGGAAAGGGCGAGCAAAGGGTAAGACAGCATGAGTCACACAGGGAGAGGGAGAGAGAGAGAGAGAGAGAGAGAGAGAGAGAGACAGGGGAGAGAGAGAGAGACAGGGGGAGAGAGAGAGAGAGATTGAAACCCTTGAGTGCTAATTTGCACACACACACACACACACACACACACACAGGCTGAATACTACAGAGAGAGCTGCATCTTCTGTCAACAAGAGATTAATATTAAAATGAGAGTGATAACGTTCCACCTTAAAACAACCACTGAGTGTAAACACACACAAACACACACACACACACAAACACACACACACACACACACACACACACACACACTCACACTCACACGATCCCATATATCAACACTGTTCCATAAAAAGCATCTTAAAAAACAACGCTGCAGGTGAATCCAACACACACAGTCAGCAGCGTGCCTTGGAGCAAACAAACACACAAACACACACACACTAACACACACCCTACAGTAGAATATCAACACAAGATAGCGATGGGAATCTAACACACACCCATACATACACACCCTCTCACACAGCATATCTGCAACATAACACACACACCACACACACACACACACACAGCATATCTGCATCACACACCCATATGAGCGCAGTCCACACACATGTAAACATTTTCCCACCCCTCTCCACAGAGAGACACACACACACACACACACACACACACACACACACACACACACACAAACACACACCCACTCCATCCAGCCATCCACCCCTGTGATCCCCGCTCTCCTCCTCTCCTCCTCTCCATCCATCCTTACCTTGCAGCAGGCTCTGGAGGTTGAGCTGAGCCTCCTGGTGCAGCTCCTCCACACAGTCCGGCCTGCTCCACGAGCCGAACACGTTCACGCTCTGTTGCCATGGAGACTTGAAGTGGGCCGCTCCACCGCCGCCACCGCCGCCGCCGCCGCCGCCATCACCACCACCGCCATGATGGCTGCTGCTGCTGCTGCTGCTGCTGCCGCCGCGCCTGCCGCCCTCCGCCTCGAGACCGCTAGTGGCTGGTGGAGGAGGGAGGGAGGGAGGGAGAGCGGAGAGGAGAGAGGTGAGGAGGGAGGAGGGAGAAGCGATGAGGAAAAAAGTGATGGATGGAGGGAGAGAGAGGGAGGGAGAGCGAGAGTGAGAGGGAGGAGAGGGAGTGGAATGAGGAGGGAGATACGATTATTGAGAGAGGAGGCAGAAACGGGAAAAGAGAGAGGGAAAGAGGGAGGGAAAGAAACAGATCGAGGATGATGGAGGAGAGAAGGGAGATGAGAGGGGAGAGGAGAGGTGAAGAGGAGGATAGGGAAGGAAAAGAGAGTAAGAGGGATGGAAGGGAGGAGAGAGAAAAAAATCACACGTAAATAAAATTGTATGAATTTGCATAACTAATACCCGGAGACGTAGATTACATAACGCAGTGTGTTGTCAGGGAGAACAAGGACCGAGGAAGGAAGGAGGGAGGGAGGGAGGGATAGAGAGGGGAGAAAAAAATGAAAAGGGGATTAGGGAGAAATCAAGGGAGGGACGAGAAAAGGAGGGAGAAAAGGTAGAGAAGAGATCTGGACGGGGAACAGAGAGAGAGCTTAATTGGGTGTGGGGGGGGGTGTGGGGATGAGAGGGGAGGAAGGAGGGATTAGGGCTGGGAGGTGCGAGGGGAGACAAAGAGGGAAGGTGGTGTTTAGAGAGAGGAAGAGGAGCAGAGGAGCAGAGGAGGACGGAAAGAGGGATAACATTCACAGGGAGGAGAACGGAGGCAGAGGGAAGGACCCCCCCCCCCACCCCCCCCACCCGTCTAACAAGTTTTGTCAGAGTTTCAGTTGTGTATTCTTGCTGAAAAACAAACACACAAACTAACGGACGGGGGGGAGAAACCTCAATATACAGGAAAACCACTTCTCAATCCCTATGAGACTAAAACCAACCTTACATAAAGACCCCCCCCCCCCCCCGACCTCCAGATGTCATTAGAACTTCTAAACCTTTAAAGTCTTACAGTCTGTCAGTCTTAGTCTGACATTTAAAAACGCTCCTCGACCAAAGGACATGAACTCAGGATGATCTGCCCTGAGGTGGAGACACAGTGTCCTGCCACAGAAATGTCAAATCCCCGTCACAGAGAATTCCGCCTGTGCCCACGACTCCTCAGTAAGAAGCTTCCGTCAAGATCCTCCACTTCACACCTCACATTCTAAACACACAGTAAAATGTCGGCTCTGAGGGGGGGAACCAGTTTCTTGATTTGAAGCAATGGAAGGAAAAAGTGTTTTTTGGAATTTAGGAGAACTCTGGGTTCCGACGTGAATCCAGCGTTCTGCACGGAATCAGGATTTCATCCCCTCGCAGCCACCGGCCTCCTAAGCTGCTTCCACACAATCGAGTCCCACCAGAGAGGAGCCACTGTTCCCCCGACACTGAAGTGCACGTCAGTTAGCGTCGGCCGCGCTCACGAGAACTATAAGACGATTTGTAACGTTCTGCAGAAGAGACGCAAACTCTCACCGTGGAGTTTTTCTGATTCCTCAATTTGGAGCCTCAAACACTTCCTCAGCCTCGTCTTCCTCTCGTTCTCTGGTGCATTGTCTCTCTCTCAAGTCTCCGGGTGTGTGTTTGGTGCTGTGGATCTCGCTAACACAAAAAACACCCACTGCAATGATCCTGTTGTGAATTCATGTTCATGTGTTGTATGCAAAACATCAGAAATTACTTTTATCTGCTGTAAATATGTGAAGATAAGTACCTTCTGTTTTCTGCAGCTACAGGAATACAACAGCTGATTTCATGATGGTTAGTTTAAGACATCATTCCCTTTACAACTGAGCTTCCTGTGCTGGTTCTTTAAATTGATTTAAACTGGTTTTCAGAACCAATTCACGTCAGACTCATTTGCAACAAACGTCTCCTGGGAAGGAGGAAAGACAGAGGAAGGAGAGGGAGGAAGGAGAGGGAGGAAGGAGGAAAGACAGAGGAAGGAGAGGGAGGAAGGAGAGGGAGGAAGGAGAGGGAGGAAGGAGGAAAGACAGAGGAAGGAGAGGGAGGAAGGAGAGGGAGGAAGGAGGAAAGACAGAGGAAGGAGAGGGAGGAAGGAGGAAAGACAGAGGTAGGAGAGAGAGGAAGGAGGAAAGACAGAGGAAGGAGAGGGAGGAAGGAGAAGGAGGAGGAAGAAAGACAGAGGAAGGAGAGGGAGGAAGGAGGAAAGACAGAGGAAGGAGAGAGAGGAAGGAGGAAAGACAAAGGAAGGAGAGGGAGGAAGGAGAGGGAGGAAGGAGAAGGAGGAGGAAGAAAGACAGAGGAAGGAGAGGGAGGAAGGAGAGGGAGGAAGGAGGAAAGACAGAGGAAGGTGAGGGAGGAAGGAGGAAAGACAGAGGAAGGAGAGAGAGGAAGGAGAAGGAGGAGGAAGAAAGACAGAGGAAGGAGAGGGAGGAAGGAGAGGGAGGAAGGAGGAAAGACAGAGGAAGGTGAGGGAGGAAGGAGGACAGACAGAGGAAGGAGAGGGAGGAAGGAGAGGGAGGAAGGAGAAGGAGGAAGGAGGAAAGACAGAGGAAGGTGAGGGAGGAAGGAGAGGGAAGAAGGAGGGATCAGGGCGAGGAGGTATGAGGGGAAACTGTCTCCTAACATTATCCACCTCATTATATTTCAGATTCACATTAAATCAAATGCGTTGGTAAATCAATTTTAACTGAAACAGCACCTGTCTCTCTCTCTTTTGAGATTGCCTTGTTCTACCTCCATCTGTATTTAATCAGAAAAGTAAAATCCTTTCAACCGTTTGAAAGCTCTTGCATCAGAACCATAATCTGCAACATGGCCGGGAGAGGGAAGCACATGGAGCTTTTTGAAGATGTGGGACTTTAAGTTAAATATGTGATGTAGCGTGGGTGTGTGTGTGTGTTTGTGTGTTTCACTTTAAGTCACACAAGCCTCAGGAGCTTCTGACAATGTGGCACGAAAGACTGTAAATACACAACGGAGAGGAAGAAGGAGAGGGAGGGAGCGTTAACTACCTGTGACTCGTTCTCCCTGTTCTCAGCCCAGCGGGGACTCGTCACCGAGCCCCCTAACGAGGTTCTGCACAGACGAGGGGCCCCTGAGGACCGAGGTTCAGGTCCAAGACTCACAAAAATCGTCAACAGCCTTATTGGTCAAACAGACATAAAACCACCAGCCTGTCGTGGACGTGTCTGTGTTTCTCTACCACCTGCTGTGACAGATAAAACCCATCAGAGGATTGGCTCAGCACTGAAGGCTTCAAGAACCAGGATCACTGCCTCCAGGCTCTGGCTCCAAATGATGCCAACATCTAAAGGTGGCGCCGCCTGCATCCAAGACTTTCTGGATGCTCGAAGGCAGTGGAGGTACGGCAGCCATCTTTAGAGTCTATGATATAAATAATCCAAACAGCTATGGGGGATATCTTCCTGGATTCATCTCAAATATATGTATGTTTATGAAAATAATCACGTTTTCTCTGAGTAATATTTTATTTACGTCAAGAAAACAGTAAAAAGCAACAATACTACACTTAAGATATAAACAACTACAACCAGGACTTGTACTGAGGATATCAGGGTGCTTCACAGCACAGGTTTGATGCTGTATTAAAGTGATGAAGGATAAAGTTATAGTTATGATTGATATTGATTTGGATCTGAGGATCTGACCCGGGCACAGATAGTTTCTCTGAGACGAGCTGGAGTCTTGAGGGGAATCTGGTTAATTCTTGATTAACGAGCGAGCAGCGACTCACACAGAGTCTCCACGGATCGGTTCCTCCTCAGAGGAGGAGATGTCACTCCCGGGTTCTCCTTCCCTTCCTCCCTTATGCAACCCCAGTGACACTGGAAAGGGAAGAGGATTGAGGGATTGGATGGAGGAGAGACACAAGCCTCTGGGCATCACCGGGCAGATTTGGGGAAGAGAAGAAACTCCATCTCCAGAGTTGAGGGAAAAAATGGTTGTGGAGAGAAATGGATTCCAGGGACCGGATGTTTCACACGTTTAAATTCACAGTAGTTAACTAAATAACTTAATGCTACATGAAGGAGGATGATAAGAATTTGTATTTGTTAAGTTTAATTAATTTAAAGGAAAATTTAAAATATGTGACACATGGTTTTCCTTTTCGTTAGGCCCAAACATCTGGATCGCCCCCTGGTGGTTGGCTGCAGTATAGGTCATAAACCCATCGTCCTCCATAGCAGACGGGACATGCACGGATATAAAATGTTCTCATCACACTGGTGTTAGCTCAGGTTTCTTATCAGTTTGGATTTATTGCTGCTATAAAAAGGGGGATTTGTTGGACGGGTGTTTATCGGCTGGACCTCGATGCTGCGGCTCCACCGGCCGTAAACAACCTCACCACCACAAGATGGCAGCGTTCGTATCCGGGATGCTTCGGCTTCCCTGTCGTAGAGAGGCAGGACTCGGAAACCCGACATGCATCTTTATCCACAGTCATCGATTTGTGTCCACAGACGCTTCTCAAACTCCCTCAGTGTTCGTTACATCACATCAGCCGGGACACGCCCCACTTCCAGTAATTGCTCTCTTAATTTCTGCTGCTTCGCCAAAAGCAGTGAAGCCTCTGGATCGGTATGCAGCCAGGAATATAGATCTAAATATTGTGGCAGCGCAACAGACACACAGATTAAAATGATTGTTAAATAAATGTCGACTACAACTGAGAGACACACACGTCCTTGTGAATACACAACAGAGATCTTCTGTGACACATTCAGGCCAGAAAAGAGTATATTGCACGGTTTTACCAGTATGTACTGTGGTCATAGACTGGGTTTGGTCCAGTATTTAATGGTGCTTGAACCCTGGTTGCACCCATCTACAACTGCATAAAATAGACACAAAGTTTCACAACACACCCACAATACACTGACACACACACACAAATTCCAAAGACAGATGCATTAGCGAGGCTGTTATTTTTCTCTTTCAGGCCTATTACTAATTCATTCCCCTCTGTGTGCGTTGGAGTGTTAGCGGGGACGACACAGATTTAGACAAGCTGTTATCACCGGACACACACACACACACACACACACACACACACACACACGATGAATGGGTAAACACAAGTTATCCATCCATCATATTTAAAAAATGTTCGCCCACATACTGGCACAGATTTCATGTGCGTGTGATAAAAATACATCTGTGTATGAGGAAATGTAGTGAGTGTGTGTGCATGTGTGAGTTTGTGTGTGCGTGTGTGTGTCTGTGTGTGTTTGGTGAATGACAAGTATTAGCTTGGTGCTCAGCAGAGACTCGTTTATGTCCGGCCTTAAATTAAACTCTGTCACATCACATCGAAAGCCTGGCTAAATCAAAGTGTGTCTTTGTGTGTGAGTGTGTGTGTGTGTGTGTGTGTGTGGGCCTTGTGTTTTCTCCCAGTCATTAAAGGCCGTGCAGTAAACCACTGAGACCCAAACCGAGCATTGAGATCCTTCTGGGTGTCGTTATCGAGTTGAAGCCGGCTCTGACCTCTGTTGTGACTCAGCATCAGACACAGGAGATAAAACGACTGATCCTGAGTCTGTTTGCTGTAAAGGTAATAAAGCAGCAGAGCTTACACTCGAGTGGCAACGGGCGGAAACGTCTGACGGAAACGAATCACACCGGTTCTACCACGAGAGTCGTACCCCAGTGGGCAACTCTCCCTGTGGGTAAATGAGCAATTAGCTGAGTGTGAATCCGAGGTGTTGTGGCAGGGAAGGTACACAGGAGACCGGGGGGGTTTGTCACTGCTCAGACGGACCAATGAGGACACAGGTCAGGTCAGGACAGGGCCGAACCATTATCAGTTTAAATACATTTGATTATAAATCTTTTGCACTTTGTAATCAATCAGCGTTTGGATCAGAGGATCCCGGTGTTTACCGTCTTCCACCAGCTGAGGACACTTTAGAGTCTGGACGTTGTTCCCCTGAGGGATTATTGCAGTTCAGACAAGAGAGAGGGAAACAAAGACGTTTCTATTGGACGACAACAACGCAAATCTTTACACAATCGTCTAATTATAAACAGAAGTACGTTTTCCCCCTCGAGTGCTCGTTAACTTTAAACTGTGCTTGTTAGTGTAGGACACGTCCTTTTGAAATATGGAGACGACAGAGAGGGCATGTTACACAATGACCTTGTGTAGGAAGCTGAGGAGGGTTTGTGTGCGTGTGTGTGTGTGTGTGTGTGTGTGTGGGTGTGTGTGTGTGTGTGTGAGTCCAAGCTGTCGCCGATGATGATATCTGAGATTTTTTTAAGGAAGCTCGACCCAAACAAGATGATGGTCGTGCCTGTGAATCCCAGAGGGTGTGTTAATGTGTGTGTCTCTGGATGTATGTGTGTGTGTGTGTGTGTGTGTGCTGCAGCACTGAGCTCTCGTCATAGCTCAGTGCTGCCCTCTGCAGGAGAAGCAGGTATAAAACACAGACAGGGAGATTTATGTGATGATCCTTCTGAAAACACATTGTTGTGTTAATCAATATAATTCAGAAAAATATCTGATTAAATGAAGAACTGTGTGTTTCTTTTTCCTTTTTCTTTTGTTTTATTATTTTATGTGAATTTAGATTTTGTATTGTACAGCTTTGTGTCTTTGATTTCAAATGACATTGTGTTAGTTTCCCTCTCTGATGTTTTGAACTCTTGTTTGTATTTGTCGTCCCTGTATAATGATAATAAATCATTCACGTCAGACGTCCTTGTCCTGAACCTGAGGGACAGTTTATTAAAGGACGAGTGTGTCTCTGGTATCAAATACAAACGCAATCACACAAATAAGAGTTCCTAAATCCGCACACACACACACACACACTCACACACACACACACACACACTAAGAGGGTGTCTATTCCCCTCAGCTCTACAGTGAGACCTGGCCCTCTGCAGTGATTAGACCCTGGAAGTAATTCATAGTGACTTGAGCCACAACTCATCCTCTCTCTCCCTCCCTCCCTCCCTCCCTCTCTCCTTTCACTCGTCAATCCTCCTCCTCCCTCTTTCTTTAAATCACTCTCCCTCTTCCTTCCTCTCTCCGTCCGTGTGTCTCGCCTGATTTCACTCCTTGTTTCCTGAATCACTCATTTCCGTCTCTTCTCTCTGTCTCATCTCTCACTTCCTCAGACCCTCCCATCCTCTCATCTCTTCCTCTATCGTTTCTCACTTGGCTCACACACACACACACACACACACAGACACACACACACACACAGACAAACACACACACACACAAAATATGGCGAACAATGAAGAATGTGGAGTCATGGGATTTAGTGTATTGAAGGTGCATACAGTATATTGTATATATGACGAGTGTGTTTTGTGTGTGTGTGTCTGTGTGTGTGTGTGTGTCTGTGTGTGTCGGGGCCTAATTGAGAAGCTGCATGTGTTCAGCCATGTTTGCTAACAGGAGCAAAGATCCAATTTTATGCTAATTACTGACGCAGAGATTTGCGTCACTTTGATTATGATGGTTAGACGAACAAGGGAGATAGTTAACATGACTCATCACACACACACAGACACACACACACACACACAGACACACACACAGACACCCACAAAGGCTTTGTCACCAAAACCCACCACATGGAGACGATATCTGTTTTTCTGGAATCAATCACTGACTGCTCCTATTCTGCCGCACAGTTGCCATGATACAGTTGAATCAGCCTGGCAGTGATACAGCATTGAACACACAACACACACACACACACACACACACACACAACCAGGTGCACACACACTGCATAAATTACTAAGCATTTCAGTCACACGCTCAGATAAATGACGTGAGTGTGGATGTGTTTGTAAATGTGTATTTTCATCTATTCCCTGGTTGTTTTGTTGGACAAATTAAATGTGTGAAAGAACAGGAGCTTGTTTTTCTTATTAATAGTTTTTCGTTACATATCAGAGACAAGATATCTCAGATTTGACATTTAAATCCTCCACTGGTTTCTCAAATACTAAACCCACACTTGTCCATGTTGTAATCTTCTGGAGCTCCACCTGCAGGTTTCAGGTCCGAGCACCAAACTGATTTTCATGCAGAGAAAAACGAAATCTATCATCCTATGAATAAATAAATATAGATAAACATATTCTATTCACCAGGCCTCTGAATCCCAGCAGAAACAAGCAGGTTGACGACAGGAAGCACAGAGTCCTCACTCTGCAGCTGCTGTTCCCTTGAGCAAGGCATGAGGGGGAAGTGTTTAATGGATGCACTCTGACTCAGCTTCTCCCTGGAGGGAAAAAGTGCAACTATATAAATGCAAACCAGCCTCTTGTGAATTCCAAACATTGACGACATCTCTACTTCAAACACAGTCAACAGAGACAAACTGGTTCCATGTGCTGACTCGACTGGAACCTGTGTAAAACCCAGTGAGCTCATCAGTCCTGCTGCCAGTGCACGAGTCCTGTGCATGAGAGGAGGCTGCTGAGCTTCAGTCACATGCTCGAACCCTTCTTCACAGAGGAAGACCATGATCTCAGACGGTTAAAGCTCACACGCTCGTTTCCTCAGAAGGATTCCTGATCCGCCGGCTGCACACGAGCATCCGACTTCCTGTGACTTCAGCCTCCGCAAACCCAAATATGAGCTTTATCTAAATTTGTACTCGTCTCGGAAAACGAGTAAATCCCCTCAGATCTCCTTAAAACTCTCCGTTCTCCGATAAGCTCTCGTGGTGTGAGTCAGAACGAGGTCAGCGGCGGATCCTCTCTAAACTGCCTGAGTGTTTAACAACAACAAATTAGTAACTGGTTCATGCAGCGGCGTGATTACCATGAACAGATGAGATGATCTTGATGTTTTTTGGCTGCATAAACTTTTAAACTTGATAACGACACAACATTTGAACATGTACTGTTAGATGTATGAACGAGGAGTACCACACTGGAGTTGTTTGCATCTGGAACATTTGCGTCTGCTGTAGAGGAACATGTGATTGGTCAACTGTTCATATTTCTGCAGGTATTAATGCAACTTCTTGAATAAACTTTGCATCAAACACGCTACACAACTCTTTACTAAAGCATTAACTCGCACCATTTAACTCTCAAAGGTCGTTTGTCCTCGTTTCTATTAAAGTAGTTTTTCTGAGGAGCTTTTTGCTTTTAGCCTTTAATCCTAAAATGAAGAATAATTGTACTCTGTCGATTTGAAGAAAGAAAAAAGCTGGTGTGAGCAGGAGACAGAAATAAACCTGATGATTCACACCTCGGCTGCTCTGTTACTTCAACACGAACTCAGATTGTTGTGATGGACGATGTGGTACGTTTCACACTGAGGCTGTGAATTCAGACACCAAGCACCCTGCACACACACACACACACACAGACACACACAGACACACACACAGCTCTACACACACAGTCACTGATTATTTATCACAGTGATTGATAACACGCAGACACACACTGCAGATATCAGTGGGCTGAGACCACAAGACTGACTCAGCAGCTTCAGCCCCAGAGGTCAGGAAGTGTGTGTGTGTGTGTGTGTGTGTGTGTGTGTGTGTGTGTGTGTGTGTGTGTGTGTACATTAGCAGCAGAGGGAGAGTTTATATTTCTGTGGATGTGTCGTTTGTGTCTCAGGGGAAATAGAGCAGCAAACAGACAGGATGTGATGTCACAGGCCCAACAACGTCGACATTGCATACACACAGACACACACAGACACACCCCATCCCAGTATTTTCCCCTCCAAGGTCACTCTCTGTGACCTTTTGACCTCATCAGCGGAGGTCAGAGCACACTCTTCCTGCTGTAGTCCATCAATCCTCCTTTATCACTTTACCTCACACACACACACACTAACACTGCAGCAAATACACACTCCCTGCTGATGTACACAGATGGTCCAAGGTGTACTGAACACACACACACACACACACACACACAAACACACACACGGAGCAGAACATCTGTCAACACAGATCTAAGTGGAAACTGAAGCCTGCTCCTCAAGATGAAACTTTAAAGAGACAGAAACTGACGTCTCCAGGATCCACAAGTGTCCCCCTGAGACAGTTTGTCCTCAACGCAACAAGACGCTTCGAGGAAACACGAGACGGGGTCGCCGCAGTCTGCCGAGAGTCTTTAACGCCACGCGACCACGATACACGGTGTAGCTTTAACATTTCATGCAGAACAACACTCGTGGTGCTTTGAATATTTCACGATGGAAGCTGCAGCCGCCGGGACGAGTCGGCCGCTCTGACAGAGACATGATGTTTCCTCCCACAGCCTCAGATTAACCCACTGTACCCGAGCTGAAGAGCAAAGCAACATTACACAGCAAGTAGATGGTGAAAGGGGAGAAACCAGAGCAGGTGGAGACCAAAATGGAGCCAAAAGGGAGTGAAAATTGGACATATACTTCAAATGTGTCGACTTTATCATCACCACACACTGATGTCACTGATGTCTTTGCCATATTTCCTGCAGATATCAGTTTCATGAGTTGTTACAATAACAATAACTCTGCAGCCTGTGGAGCTCCAGATCCAGACCTGCACTTCCTGTCTGGCTCGCTCTGACAGTCGGCGTCTGTCAGCGTGGACTCAAACCCCCGAGAGGAACCTTATCACCCGCTGCCAGACCCTCCCATTGGTTTTTTAGCACCACTTCCTGTAGTCCCAGTCTGCTGTGATAGCGCTGACTACAAACTACGCAAACTACAAACCCCACCGGCCCCAGACGAGCGATAGCGGCTCCCGCTGTCACTCGAGTCCCTCAGCGTCGTGGCTCATGAAGAAGGCTCGCCCTCTTCACACTGCCTCTGGTCCACAGGCCGATTCCCACACTGTGTCAGGGCGTGTGCACGTCTGGTGGGTTGACGCTGCGCAGACCAACCCCTGCGTCACCGCTGGCTCACACAAACACACACACAGACACACACACTATACACTGTCTCTGCAGGGCTGTGCTCTCCCGGTCACTTCCAGGAGCCTTTGTCTCTGAGGAGAATTTGACAGGAAACAGAACTTTTATTTATTTCCTGTTATTTCTTCCTTTTCCCTCAGACACACGAACACGTGGAATAAACGTGGAGGACACGAAACCCGGTGACCTGGAACCTGAGCAGCTGCTTTATAATATCAATAACTTTAACCAAATTCTAACCATAGACTGTATATAAATAAATAAAAAGCGAAAATGTCATGATTGACAGCTGAGAGTGACGCAGTGGTACATGTGTCTGGACCAGATGTCCTAATAACGTAATCAGCGCACGATGGCAGCGTTCGATTCCAGGAAGTCGTGGCTTCGTATCCGGAGAGTGAGAGGAAGAGTCGACAGGTCGGCCATCTTTGTTTACGGTCTACGATTCTACATCACTGCTTCATCAACGAACAAAATAAAAACAGGAGGAGGAGACAGTTGGACCGAGGACGAGAAGATGTGGTTGGCGAAGGCGAGAGGACAAATAAAGTGCACACACACACACACACTCACACACACACACACACACAGATGCACACATACACACACACACACACAGACACACAGATATGGAGCACAAATGCTCAAGGGAAAGTCATTCACAGGTCAAAGCCATCATTTACACGCTCATTTGATTTAGACCCACACACACACACACACACACACACACACACAGACACACACACGGTAGAAGAAACTGTATTACATCTGCCCTCTATCATCGTTTTCCCCGACAACACCCCCCCTCCGGTTTCCATCTTTCTTTAACTCTGTTAATAAACAGAAACTTAATCGAGACTGAGACTCTTAGTGTTTCCTCTCGGCTTCTGAAGCTGTAAAATAAATCATGGAATAAACGAGTGTGTTGTTCTTATCACACTGATGTTTGTTAACGTGTTTGTGTGTCTGATAAGTTTGGTTTGAATTAGTTATTTGAAAATGAGATAAAAACGTCTTGATTAACAGCTGAGACTGACTCGTGACCACAACACTCCCTCTTCTTCTTCTTCACCTCCTTTCCCTTCCACCACTCCTCACCCCTTCTGTCTCCCTCCTCAGACTCACACATGATGTCATTCCAGCCATCAGCGACCTGATCCGACAATCGAGTTGAGCGTCTCATCTGAATAAAGATTCAATCTATTCTTCTTCTTCTTGCTTTCATTTCTCATTTCTCATATTTAATGTGACAGCGGAGAGAGAGAGAGAGAGAGAGAGAGAGAGAGAGAGAGAGAGAGAGAGAGAGAGAGAGAGAGAGAGAGAGAGAGAGAAAGAGAGAGAGAGTGAGATAGAGAGAAAGAGAGAGAGTGAGATGGTGATGAGTGAAATCTCTTCTATGTGTGTGTGTGTGTGTGTTTTTCCATACTACAGTGTCAAATGTTGAAAAGCAAAACCTCAGCTGTGTGTGTTTGCATTTGTGTGTGTGAGTGTGTGAGTCTGTGTGTGTATTGGATTTTATAATAATTGCTTTATTGGAAACCATATTGTAGCCAAGCACAAAACCACAAAGAGACCGAGCCAGAGTCAAAATGCACTTTCAGCAACACAGTCAAACGTGTGTGTCTGTGTCATTGTGTGTGTGTGTGTGTGTTTGACCTCATTTGACCTTGTGGCCCTGTCACGTCCTTGTGTGAAGACGTTTTTGTGAGACGAGCGAAGTGCAAAGATCCCTTCAGAGGCAGCGACACACACAAACACACACTCGCACACACGACCACAGTCTGAGTTGTGTGTCTGTTCTGTGTGAGTTAGCGCGTCACTCAAACAAAACCATGACCACGGATTTTATCGTGCTGAGATTTGCTCTGTTTTTCCTTCACATGTCTTTGTGTTGGACTCATGATAAACTCACACGACTGTTTTAATCCCAAAGTTTCCACATATGTGAAATATATCATATTTAAATTGGGTAAACATGTAGAAAATAACATACATGTGGACATCTGGAATATTTCAGTTGGTTCGGTCATAAAAAAAAACCCATCATTACAAGTTGGAAAATAAAACTGTGGATTTTTCCATGATAAAAAAGGAAACACTGAACATTAACCCATTCTAAAGTTGTCATATAAACTTCTATAACTTTCGATATAAATCAGATAAGAGTTAATATAATACTATGGATTTTTCCATAATAAAATATAAACAAAAGAAACCTTATTGACCTTTAACACTATTTAAAGTTGTCTCTTCAAGTTTTCTACATTAAACACAAGTTTCCTTCCAAAAATAAGATTAAAAAAGTTATTTTCTCTGTTGTTTTCTTTATATATTAAATATTTTTTCATGGATTTCTGTTTCTAACAACCTGTGAAATTCTCCTGTTTTGCAAAACTGTCACAAGGTTCGTCCCAAACCTCAAGACACACACATTCAGATCCTAGAAGCTGCATCTTTATATGTTAAGAAACACGAAAGCCACTGCCGATAACTCACGTGTCGCTGCAGCTGCATGTAAATCGTCATACATGATGTAAATATGAACACATGCTACGTGGTCACGTTACCCTGACTCACGTCAAGGGAAACATTCCTGAGTCCTTATCGTGAGAAGAAGCTGTCCCCTCGGCTCCTGTACCACTCGGCTCCCGGCTCCGACTCCTCTAAACCCTCCGTCCCTCCACAGGAATCCCTCGCTCCCACTCCAGAAAAACAAAAAGCATATTCTCTAAAGAGTCTCTTACCTGCCCTGGACCAGAAAGCCTCCATGTCCTCACACGTTAACCAAACTCTCGCCCCGGCACCGAAACTATCACACACATGTAAACTGGGAGGGAGAAGAGGAGAGGGGAAAGAGGGGGAGGAGGAGGAGAGGCCAGCGGCCGGCGGAGGTAAACCCAGTGACTCATTCAGGCTGTGGCCACGAGCAGGAATGAGAGAGGGGGGGGAAAAGATATGGAGGGAAAGAATGGAAAGCAAGAAACGCTTTTCTCTCAGGGTGTGAGAGGAGAGAAAGGGAGGAAACTGGTGTGACTTCCCAGTTCTTTCCTCCTCCTCCCCCTCTCTCCTCCACCTCTCTCGTTAAAGGAATGGACAGATCTGAGCGTTTGGAAGGGATGAGACGGACAGAAAAGAAAGAGAAGTTCACATGCTTCTTCTTCAGATTACTGTTAATCCTCAGGGCCGATCGATATCATTGATACTTCAAGTCCTCCCTCACTGTTTGCACGTGTGAAATATTTGTATGTGTTGACTTTTTATCATCTTTTAAAGCGTCTTGTGATCTGTGCAATGACAATAAATGAATTATTGTTTCGCTGCCGCTATCGTGGAAACTAATAACATGAAAAAACCTGTGTGGACTTTGGGGATTTTTATTCAGTTAGTTTAATAAGTTATGGTTGTGTTCTTTGTATTTTCTGTACTTATTGTTCTCCTCAGTAACACAGCATTGAAATACAAAATCCAACCGATTTCCTCCCTCCTGTGCCCGTCGCTGCAGCTCGACTCTTTTCCTTCCTCGGCTCAACTGTGACTTCCTGAAAACACTGGAGGTGACGCGAGGGACCCACAACACACACACACACACACACACACACACAGACACATAGTGTTTGTGTACATGCACATACGTGTATATGAACAAGTGAGAGTAACACGCTCATCAAAGTTAAATAAACGATAGAATCTGAGTCTATAAAGTATTGAATATTAGTATTTCTGTTTCTTTTAAACCATGACAACACAAGCAACTATGACATCACAGTGTAACACTATGACATCACAGGGTCACGACCACACCCACATGGTCTGAATTCAAACTGAGCTTTCTCCAGTCAAAGCTCTTTACAGTACGATCTTTACAACTGGACTCTGACAGACAAGTCTTTAATATTAATAAGTTGATATGTGCAGCCCCATCAGATCTGACCACAGATCAGGTGATTCACTGAGGTTCAGGTACGAGCGCCTCGGCTCTGATCCTCTCATCAAACACACAAACACAATAGAAACAGAGTGAGAGCCAGTGCAGAGCTGACACTGGAAGAATGAACAAAGTAAAGTGTTATTAATATCTAATATCTGGAAGCTGCAGCAGCTTAAGTGTGGGAGGAGTTGGCGGGAGGCTGCGAGGGGGCTGAGTTTGCAGATCTCCGCCACAGAGAGCACGGATGATTAATGCCCCCCCCCACACACACCCCCTTCAAATCCAAGCGCTGAGGTTCCTCTCAGCAAGGCACTAAAGTCCTGACAGCGCCACAGAAGCTGCACAGTCACCATTAACAGTCAGTGGCTCAGCTAACTGGATTTAGAGCACAGCGGGGCAGAAGTGGAGGAGGAGGAGGAGGAGGAGGAGGAGGAGGAGGATGAGGAGGAGGGGGAGGAGGAGGAGGAGGAGGAGGAGGAGCGGCTTAGCAGGGACGAGGGACAGACTGAGGAGGAGGAACATGTTTAAGACCACACAGGCCTGTGTCCCTGTGCAGCCACAACAATAACAACACAACATTTACTACATCACAGACTCTGAAACCTCTGTTCACCTGCTCAGCTTCACACTGGACATGTGAGCTGCTCAAGGGCCGAGGCAGATGAACACCAGTCACTGCACTGGTCTCCTGAACGAGCTCCTCACAGCTCGGACGGACCGAGCCCCGGGTCATCATGGATTCAACCCCCCGAGCTAAACGCAACTCGCTGCCTCGGCTTCATTTGAGCATCTCCTCTTGATTATCTCCGTGCTCATCTGGCGACGCACCATTAGGTCTGATGTGCTGGGAGAGGGACTCGAGCCCATAGCAGACTGGGAGACTGGGACCACACCACAGTGTGTCTGCATCTCACAGGAGACACATGAGTTCACTGAAGTCTGGGATGAAGTTCAAGTCCCAGATCAGGTCCGAAAGTGACACGCCCACTGTGACATCAGTCGGCCACGCACACACAACTTAATGCATGTACACGCACACACACAAACACACACAACCACACACACACACACACGTTGGTGACTGGCAGATCGACAATCAGCGTTCGATTGACCTGCTTCATCACCTGTATGGTTGCCATGGCAACAGCAGCCCCAGCCTGTTTCCTGTCCCCTCACATTCTTCTCCTCCTTCATCTTCCTCCTTTTCCTCTCCTCCCTTTCAGCATCTCTCTCTCTCTCTCTCTCTCTACACCTCTTTCTCCTCATCCTCTATCTTCTTGCCTCAGATCTCTCAATTGCTTCCACTAGACCTTCATCCTACTCCTCCTCCTCTCCATCCAATTATCTCTACACACACATCCCTCTTTTCTTTCCCTCCCTCGCTCCCTCGCTCCCTCTCTCCTCCCCTCTACCTCTCTCTCTCTCTCTCTCTCTCTCTCTCCTCCTGCTGCAGGCTGTAGTGTCTGTGCTGAAAATGACATCATCGATCAGAAAATGTATGAATGAACGCGTTTAGTTTGTGAGTGTGTGTGTGTGTGTGTTTGTGAGTGTGTGTGTAGTCGATTGTGCCTTTTGTGCATGAGCGGGTGAATGGAATCCGATCATGTGACGACAGAGGAGAAGAAAAGTTGAGGATGAAAACTGGAACAATGGAAGAGAGTTATCACCAGGACAACGGTTGCATAGCAGCAGAAGAGACGGGCATCATATGGAAAACCAAACAACCCGTGTGTGTGTGTCTGTGTGTGTGTGTGTGTGTGTGTTTGTTTGTGTGTTGAATGTGCAAAAAGCACAAAACTTTAATTGAAATCCTCCCGTGAAATGAAAAAGGCTCAAAACAAGAATAAATAAAGATAAATCAATGCTACACACGACCGTCTTGTTCCTAACACACAACAACAGACGTGTCCTCCAGCTCCAGATCAACTGACACTCTCTCTAAAGCGTCTTTTTGACGTCTTGTCCTCATTGGCTGAAGAGTTACACGTCAACCACCTCAACTCCAGATCCACCTACTGTCTTTCCTCTGCACCTTTCAAACATCCCCGTCACGCGCCTGCAGCAGATCAAAGGAACCCAATCGTGATATTTG
The DNA here is from genome assembly GCF_949316205.1 of Platichthys flesus. NCBI lineage: Eukaryota > Metazoa > Chordata > Actinopteri > Pleuronectiformes > Pleuronectidae > Platichthys > Platichthys flesus. Next base: position 13,839,577 of record NC_084968.1, read on the forward strand.
TAGAATTTGTGAATATGAACATCAGTCGTGAACTTTCTAACCAATCAGACGTCCTCCCTGTGAGGCTGCATCACAACGTCACATGACGTCCGTCTTCCTGCAGGTAAATGTCTTCATACGCTGTTTTGAGTCTTTTCTGGAGAGGACGTGAAAAAAAGCACTTCCTCGTTTTGCCCCTTGAGCAGCGGCTCCGCCTCTCGCCTCCGGCCGTGCAGACCTCGGATCAGACTGCAGATGTGTGTTGTGTGTTGTGTGTTGTGTGATGCAGCAGCTGCTGACAGGAGTGTGTGTCCCTCACCGTTGTGTGAACGAGATAAATGTGTTTCGGACGTGGATTAAAGTCAAGGTCAAACGTGTCGGGAAGCGTCTTGTGCTCAATATTTCACTGTGGCAGGTGTGTGCTGCCTTAAAGGGTATATACATGCTGCACTGCACACACACACACACACAGACACACACAGACCAGACACACACCTACACACTCACACAAACACACTTCTCCTGGGGATATGAACAGAGTGTGTGTAGACAGAGAAAACGAGGGAGCATATGGTTGTATTTACTCTTGGTTGGCACTGTGTGCACTGTGCAGCTCTCCAGCATGACACAAACAATGTGCGTGTGTGTTTTTCATGCATCATCCTCCTCTTCCTCCCCTCTTCCCCTCCCTTCCTCCCCCCACTCACTCCTGCCGCTCCTTCCTTCATCTTCTTCCACTTCACCAAAAATCACTCATCCGCCGATTTTCTGCATTTCCTCTGACTTCCTCTCTTCCTCTCCCTCTCCATCCCCTTCATACCTCCTCTTCCTCCCTCTTGCTGCCTCACCCTCACCCCCCTCATCCCCTCCCTCTCTCTCACTGCCAATCTTCTTCTCCTTCATCGTCCGACGAGGAAGCGAGTAAGAGAGGCAGATTTACAAGGACTGTCATCTCCGCTTCTCTCCCTCGTTTCCGTTCTCCTCTCGCTCTCTTTCTCTTCCACACGTTCTCTCCCTCGCTCGCCCTCTGAGATAATTAAAGAACCCGGTGGTAATCCCATCCAGCCGTGCAGGACGAGGCAGCTCAGCCAAGCTACTGTGCACAAACACTCCAACACACAAACACACAAGCCCAGGCATGCACGAGACTGCAGCGTGTGGCAAAATGCGTTAAACCTTCTATTTACACACACACACACACACACACACACACACACACACACACACACACACACACAGCTGAGCAGCAGGAGCAGTGAACCACAAGCAGGAAAAGTGCTCGGGACACACACACACACACAGAAACACACACAACACACACACTCTCAGTCTCTCAGTCACTGGCCAAGAGGCAAAAGACCAATTGACCTAGATCATTCGAACCTGGCAACTCAGACGGAGAGGAAGACGAAGAGGAAGATGAGGGGAGGAGAAGAGGGACGGACGGATGGACATGAGACACCAGAATATGAGACATATATATGAGACAGAGACAAGAAGTGTGAGATTAATAAAAACAAAGACTCAATGAGTAGATACAGAATCAATCGGAGGGGTAATCATGTTTGGGATGGAGACACTGGGGACAAATGGACAGAAGACTGGATGGAGGGATGATGGGTGCATGAACGTGAGACACCTCAATATGAAAGCTTCTGGGTGGAGGAGAGGTGGATAATGGAAGATGACTGGATGAAAGAATGGATTAAATAGATCGATAGACAGAACAATGGGTCCAAAGAAAGATGGAAACATTGTTCACGAAACAATAATCGATAGAGAGATGACGAAAAGGAGGCTGGAGGAGTTAGGTGTTCAAGGATGGAGGGATGAAGACACCTCACTATAAGATCAACGAGGAGAAGAATGGATCGGATGGAGGAGAAGATGATAGATCGATGGGTGAATGAATGAATTAAGAAAGATCAACGAGGGAATGATGGACGGATGGAAGGATGAATCAGCGAGTTAAAGAATAGATGGAATGCTTGACTCTATAAGTGCATGTGGGACGAACGGAGGAATATACGGATGAGAGGAACGGTTGATGGAGGAGAGATAATGCAGACGGGGGAACGCATGGAAAACCAGCAGTGTGCGTAAACGAAAGATGGATTGAAAATGAACGGAGGACGAACGGAGAGACGGAGGGATGAAGATGAAGATGAAGACACAAATCCAGATGTTCAGAGACAGAGAGACAAAGTACCTGTTGCCGACTTGGGTCTGTGTCGTCCTTTGGGCCGTCGCTGGGAATTGCCCATACTATTCTTCCTGTCCCAGAACATCACCGCCTCATTCCACCAACACACACACACTGACTGAGTGACTGGGGCGGACGAGGGGTGTGCGTCTCGTGTGTGTGTGTCTGCGTGTGTGTGTGTGAGAGGAGAGAGCGTCACAGCATCACCGACTGCAACCCGGAGTGTGTGACTGCATGTCTATGTGTGTGTGTGTGTGTGTGTGTGTGTGTGAAGCTCGGCATGTGATTGCAGCTGATGTCGAGTGAGAGAGTGAGTGACAGAAGATGTGAAAGAGAGAGAGAGAGAGAGAGAGAGAGAGAGAGAGAGAGAGAGAGAGAGACAGTGTGTGTCCTACACTACGCATGTGTGAGAGCTCGTCTGAGTGCACCGCGCTACGTGAGCTGTGGACAAAGCAGGCTGTGTGCCGGTGTCCGTGTGTGTGTGTGTGTGTGTGTGTGTGAGCATGCATGTGTGTGTTTGTGAGCATGCATGTGTGTGTTTGTGAGCATGCATGTGTGTGTTTGTGATAGAGAGAGGGAGAGGTGAAAAGAGTGTGTGTGCACCTCTACACGTTTCAATGAAAGGTTTGGTTGTTGCCAGTGAGCATGTGTGTATATTTGTGATTTGTGTGTGTGTGTGGATGAGAGAGAGAGAGATGGAAAGAGAGAGAGAGAGAGAGAGAGAGAGAGAGAGAGAGAGAGAGAGAGAGAGCACTCGTTGTGTTGATCGGCTCCCAGCCAGTCACATCCAGCCGCTGCCGTTCAATTCATAAAGAGTCAGGAGGCAGAAAGCGGCCAATCAGAGGCCAGGGAGAGAATACACAGGGAAATGTACTATATGGCCAAAAGTATGTGGACGCCCCAATCACATGATTAAGTGCAATTAAACCCAAATAATTTTGATAAATACATATTTTCTAACTTAACTAACAAGATTCACGAATTGATAAAATCCCCCCCGTGAACGATCAACACTAATAAATCACTGCAGCAGAGATTCACACCCATGACTTAATGTTCAGGTTGGTGTCCACATACTTTCGGCCATTTGCATTGTGACTGCAAAAGAGCGGCAGCGACAGAGAAAGACTGCAGACGAGTGAGAGCGATGGAGGGAGAGAAGGCAGGAGCGTGAACTGACAGACAGAGAGCTGAATAAATGAAGAAGGTGAGATTGAGGGGGGGGGTTTAGACGGAGGGAGATAAATTGAAAGTGAAGTGAGCGGCACAGCGACGGAGATTGAGAGGATGAAAGAGAGAGAGAGAGAGAGAGAGAGAGAGAGAGAATTGGGGAGAATACCCAATGAGAAGAAGCGAGGACTCATCCTACTGCTCCTTTTATTCCTCCTTTCCTACGTCCTTCTCCTCCCTCTCCTCCCTCTCCTCCCTCCATTTATCAAGTCAATGCATCTATCTGGCAAACGACAGGCGACACTCACACACACACACACACACACAGACACACACAGAGGTGAGTCAAGGTCACAGACGGTTGATTGCAGAGACATTTCCTACTCGAGACACATCAGTGGAAAACGTCTTAGTCACAAAGTTCCTTCTCAGCTTTTAACAACTTGTACCAACAGATGCACAGTTAAGGGAAAAGTTGTGTTGTTAATTTAAAATCGAATAACACAAACATCTGTCAAGGCTAAACACTCCACTTGATCTCTGATACACTTTGGTGGTAGTTGCAAAAGGTTTCATGGAAATCTGTTTTTCCAAAATCCTGCTGACAAACGCACAAGTGGTGTTGTTTTCACTTAGATAACAAGTGCACACACACACTAACACACTTTCTCTCTTGAGAGTTTGATGGTCTTTTGTGTACTTCCTGTGTCACTTCCACTTCGCACCTCTGGAAATGAGACGATTCAACATGAAGACGTGTAACTACTAGAATAAAATAACTGAAATGTACAATAAATATACACAACCCAGCTGTTCTCTGTTGTGTTCTTATATTGATCCAGGTGAAGCTGCACCTATCGTAAATTCTATCTGCTCCTTCCTCGCTCCTCCTCCTCCTCCTCCTGCCCTTCACCTCCTCCTCTTTCTCACTGCTGCACATCACATGCAAATAAACAGCTTTGACAATATTGACACAATCATACTAATCCTAAATCCTAAATATCAAACATGTTCGTATCAGGGTTAAATCATTCCTGTAGTTTCAGCCCTGCAAGCTTAAAGTAGCCTCCTCTTCATCTTCCTCTTCATCTTCCTCTTCATCATCCTCAGGTAAAGTCCTGTTTAACCAGGTGAGTTCAGCAGCTGTTTCCTTTGTGCACCAGTGACGTCATGAACACAACCTCTCATATCTGAATCAAGCCACGTCTCCCTGACAGCATCGAACATGAGGGAATCAGGATTCCAGCCGAGCGGCGTCTCTTTGTTTTCCTCCAGTGAGACGAGCCTCGGCTCTGTGGCTTCACCGGGACCATTATCTGTGCCGCTCTGCAGAAAGCTGTCGCAGCAGCGAACGCCTGCGCAGTGAAGACGGAGGAAACTCGTCTTCACCGATCGTCTCCTCTCTCCAGAAGACACATTTGAGGAATTGTATGATTCTTCTTTGCAGATATCATCTTTTAAAGAGGAGGTTCTATAGTTAAAGACTACTTTTCATTTCACACATTGCACTGAACACCGGGAGGCTTTCTGCACAGACGCGTTCACAACATCAACAAAGCAGGTTGGGTTTATGATCTATACTGCAGCCAGCCACCAGGGGGCGACCAAGACGACTTGGCGTCACTTTCTAAAAGCTTCGTGGATTCATCTGTCTCACTCCCCACAGACGTCTGAGCTTAATGTTCCCTGGAGATTGAGAAACATATTTCCACAGTGATTCCCTTTTACAAATATCCCTAAACCCTCAGTAATCCAGGTTCACCCCCCCCCCCCCCCCCCCCCGGGCCTCCCACAAAGATCGCGTTTAGCTCTTACATAACAAGGGGGGGGGGGGGGGGGGAGCAGCGAGAGAGCAAAGCTGTTCTCTTTCCTGCTGATTTGCCGTTTTGCCAGACGTTCTTCAGAACATGTCGTTAAGTCGACGGCATCGATTCCACGTGAGCGGATTCGTGGTGTCTAACGGGGACATTTGCTCTCTCTCTCTCTCTCTCTCTCTCTCTCTCTCTCTCTCTCTCTCTCTCTCTCTCTCTGATTGTGTCTCAGGCTGACAGCTCGTTTTATCCCACATCCCGTCTTCTGTCTCTGAACCACTTTGTCTTCTTTTCTCCACAGAGAAACCAGACAAGATGAGAAAACCTCACGTTCTTTCTTTCTCACCTGAGTACAATCTCCCCCCCCCCCCGACCCCGCTTCAGCTCTCACGCAGAGTTCATGCGAGGACGACCAGAAATCCGTCTTTATCTCTCTTCTCGTTTTCAAAACTCTCACGCGAGCAGCCACAATATTTACTGTTCTCTTATCTCCATCTCGTAGCCGCGGCCCGACCTTGAACCAACACACAACAACCAGGTCAAACTAACACACAATGAGCTCGGACAAAAGAAGTCCCACTCCTTCTTTTCTGTGTTTTTATTTACCTCCGTCGTGATTTGTCCAACAGGTCTTTGCTCTTCAAAGAGTCGAGGAAAAGAAAATGATTCCCCCCCCGATCGTCCGGTTCAGACAAACGAAAGAGAGGAAGTTTCTCTGTGGTTGTTCTTTTGTTTCACACTCGTCAGAACAAGGTGTCAGAACTTGTTTAACTCCTGTTAACTTTCAAAAGGAGCTTGACAACAGATCGTGGTGCAGGAGAACACAGGGAGTCTCCCCCAGTAAATCACACACTGACTCACGTCGTCTGTTTCAAGGTTTCTGGAAAACCTGCAGTTCTTCAAGAGGAAAGTGAGAGTGGACCCCATGCTGTGGGCGGGAGACACAAGAAGCCTTTCATCTTTTCTCTCTTTCACGCTGTTATGAAAGTTGCCTGAGGAGACGAGTCGACAGAGAGAGAGAGAGAGAGGTAAGTCTGATAACTTCATCCTCCAACAAGTCCAGGTTCAGCCAACGTCGGTTTATCCACATTTGAGTTTTGCAGAACTTCTGCTGCAAGAAACACACAAATGCTGTTGTGCGTCAGAATTATCAGAAAAGTGAGAAAATGAAAATCATCAAAAGTCGGAAAAACTTGAAAAGTGCAAACATTTTGCTGCCTGAGTTGCTGACGTCATCAATTATCAACAAAATTAAATTCAAATAAATGAAAACAACCATGAACCAGAATGACCACGAATCAAAACTCTTATGACCAAAACTCAAATATCCTGAAACCAGCAACTCGTCAAATTTCCACGAAGATTCAAGCAATTTTCCTTAATAACTGTAACAAGTGAACTTCAGTCGACCCAGATAAAAAGTGAAACTCGTGCAACATAAACAAGTTTACACATTCAAACTGTAAAACACAGACAGAGCCATAAAACATGTGTTATCACAGAGGAGACGATTATCACAGCTCAAAGTCTGTAACAGGATCTGGAGAAGTTCACGCTCCACAAGTGAAATATGATGCATTCAAGACCACACACACAAACACACACAAACACACACACACACAAACACACACACATATAGACACATGTGTTGTTACTGTACCTTACAATAGAATCACGCTGCAGGTTCACACTAAAGTTTGTTTTGGTGTCGACTGAAACGAGACGACTCTGAGTCCGGCCGCGTCCGGGGGAGGGAGTGAGCAGAGCAAGAGAGAGAGAGAGAGAGAGAGAGAGAGAGAGAGAGAGAGGGAGCGAGAGAGAGGGATGGATTTGTGGGCAGAGAGAGAAAGAAGTAGAGAAAGAAACTGAGGAGGACAAACACAGCAAGTCCACAAAGGATGAAAGAAACGAGATGAGTGAGGAAGAGGAGATGAAGAGAGGGTGGCAAACACTGACACACACACACACATACACGCACACAAACACACACATACACACACTGACACACACACTAATTCTGACCATCCCAACAGAGCAGACATCTGGCCCAGGATGGATTATGGGTAATTAACTACTCTTTAATGATTCCTGCTGAGCGAGGACTTTGACAGGACGAACAGATTACACTGTAGTACACAAAAAAGTGTGTGAGTGTGTGTGTGTGTGTGCGTGTGTGTGTGTGTATGTGTGTGTGTATGAGTGTGACTTTATCCCTGCAAATGTTTTATCTTAAATAAACCAAATGTGAATGTGAAAACAAAGAAGAGCAGTCATGTGAGCGATGGACAGCTGTGCACATCTGTGTGTATGTGAGTGTTTGTGGGTCTGTGTGTGTGTGTGTGTGTGTGTGTGTTTGTGTGTATGTGTGTGTGTGAACAATTTAATCCACAAGATTCCCAAAGGCCAAACACAAGAGATTAGATCGACCACAAAACAGTCACCAACAAGGACCGAGGTCATGATGGAGATCGACCCAGGGAGAGAGGACACACCTAAGGCTGTGTGTGTCAGTGTGTGTGTGTGTGTATTTGTGTGTGTGTGTGTGCGTTATCACATCCTTTCTCCACCTCTGGGCCTAAACCAGAGGTGGAGAAACTGCTCAAATAGTAAAAAAAGTGCATTTTAAATCCATTGAAACTCATTAGACTCCAGTTTAAAAATCACTTATTTCACTATCGGTGACTGGATGAAAACCTAGTGTTCCCATTAGATTAAACCAGTATAGAATCAGAGCTACTGGGGCGATGCTGGGTCCTCACTTTGCTTAATGTCCTGCAAATCCTCCCTGAACAGATGAAGCATGAACTCACTGTCACCACATCTTTATCTTCTTACTCTGACGACTTCTGTCACCTGCGTCCCAAACCTGGATTAATCCTCCATATGAGCAAATTTGCATTAGCACACGTATATGTGGTGGTGGGGGGGGGCTGTTAATCTGCTAATCCCCCCCCCCCCCCCTGCAGAGCCAGATTACTGTTGGGAGTTTGATAAGAAATTGTGTGAGGCATTAAAATACAGGAGCAGTTGGAACGAGACAAATGCAAAACGTCCGCTGGGATTAGTAATTTCTAATTGTCGAGTTGCGGTACGACTTGCTCATGAAGTGGACGTGCAGCTGCAGCTCCTCTTGAACGACCCATTAAGAGGATGAGGCCGATGCTCCGTGACAACACGTGGGTTTGATACCAGAGACGATTGGCCGTGTAGGGACCGAGCAGCTGTGCACCACTGAACCCACAGCGTTCCCAGGCTCGTCCAGTTGTTCAGCTCCACTCGGGCCAAACAAAGCTGAAACGACAACAACAACACAAAACCTGACCGTGTTGAAGTTGAGTTTACGCACGTTTGGAAGTTTTGTGCAGCTTCAGCAAAACAAAAGTGTCTTTTGAAGAAATTGGGAATCAAAGCTCTAGATTATTACCAGAAGCAGCAAAGAAGAATCTGAGGGAGCGGAGTTACGTAAGAGGATTTCTGGCTCAGAACCCCAATCTACTTACATAACTCTGGTTTGGGACAGGGAATGTGGTCATAGTGTGTGTGTGTTTGTGTGTGTGTGTGTGTGTGGGGGGGGGGGGGGGGCATTTGGGGTTTAACTCCTTATCTGCTTCTTTCTCCACTTTTCTATCACTCATCTCTTTCCTTCCTCTCTTGTCTTCTCATTTCATTTCCCACCTCCTGAGTTTTTCTTTTTAATGCTTTTCTTTCTTCCTGTGACTCCCGGAGGAGAATGTCTTCATCCGTCCATCATTTGCATCATGGAAGGGAAAGACGGGATTGGACAGATTGATGAAGAGACCAGATGGGGGGGGGGAACCTGTGGCAGGTCGGGAATAAAGATCCGAGGATGATGCACAAAAGCAAAAGTGAAAGAATAACAGTTTTTCCTGCCTGGAGCTGTGACACACGCTGAAGGCAACTGATGCAACAACAGCAGAGTACGACTCGACACAGTGAGACACTTCATTACATACACTGTGCTACACACAATTCAGTCTGATTCAGTTTAAAGGAAACACACACAGACGCTTTAAATCAGAGAAGGAAGATGGACGACAAGTCTCTAAGTCCGTCTCTTAGAGGAAACACTGACAAGACGATGGGAAGCAGGACGATATTCACAGATCACACATTAATGTCTATAAAGAAGGTAAATATGAATTTGATCTGATGAATATGAAGCTTGTTTCTGCTGCCTCGTCTTCACGGACGCACAAAACCACGACCAGCAGCAGTGAGAGTTTCTCTGCAGATTCAGGTCAGTCGGAGCAAACAGACATATTCTACTGTTACTTTTCAAATCCCTGATACAGACGGTTATGCAACAGGAGATTCCAGTTTCCTACAAATGTCCTCCTGCTGCAGCACGAAGCCAGACGCTCCAGATTGTTCCCAACACGCGTGAAAACACCGAGAGCCAGACGCTCACTTCTCAATCTGCATTAATACGCTGACTTCAGCTTGTTGTTGTGTTTCTGAAATACGACTGAAGGTTCCTGGGTTATTAAATAAACAGGCTGCGGAACAACAACAACACAAACTCCCAGTTAACAAAGTGTGCTGAGCGGGAAATGATTCACAACACGCACACACACACACACACACACACCACAGGTCCTCGTCAGGTCAACACAAACAAATCTGCTTTTCAATTATTGTGCGATGTTTATTTTTCTTTGGAAAACTGCAGAAGAATTGTGTGTAGACGTGTGTAGAGGTTTGTCCTTTTGGTCGTGTTGTGTGAATATTTGTTTATTTCTTGT
>NC_084968.1:13849702-13878596 GCF_949316205.1 Platichthys flesus
CCTCCAGACTTTTAATCCTCACAGCTTCAGATTCTTTTAATCTTTTACTTACGACAAGTTGAACTTTATATTCACGGTATTTAAAAAACAAGTAATATGAACAATTTAACTTTGAGATCCAGAACCTGCAGATTGTTTAAATATGAATATTGATCACTGCAGGTTTAACTTCCACCTGCTGCTGAACTGAAAGTTACTTGAATATGAACTGAACATTATCTATAATAGATTATAAACACAGATGGACGATAAGACTCCACTTCCTCCCACAATCCACTTCCTGGAATCGAACGCTGCCGTCCTGTGCGTTTGGAGTCGGAGCCATCGTGTCGTCCATCTTCATGTTTAGTTCTTCTGTATTGATAAATTAAATAAAGCTGTTCTTCCTTTCGATCATCCCCCACCTTCTGTGTGTGTGTGTGTGTGTGTGTGTGAGAGTGTGTGTGTGTGTCACTTCCACAGTCTTTGACAAATTCCCTCGGATATTAGAAGAACTCCATGAAGGTTCGCTGCAGGACGACCGACAAGAGACTTGACATTTCACACACACAGACACACACACACACACAGGTTGTAGTTCATGGAGGTCTACAACAGTACACAACAGCTCTGGGTGGTTGCCATGGCAATGTGTCCGACCAACAGTGAAATATGATTTTTAGTAAAAAGAGAAAAACAGTTTCTCCCTTTGACTGCAAGAAGTAAGTAGTGTGTGTGTGTGTGTGTGTGTGTGTGTCTGTGAGTGTGTGTGTGTGTTATCACATGCAGTTTTCCCTTTATTTATGTTTCAGCTCAAGAGCGAGCCCAAGAATAAAGTTAACCGACTGTGGACGTGAACTTGCTGACAGTAGTCTGTGTGTGTGTGTGTGTGTGTGTGTGTGTGTGTGTGTGTGTGTGTGTGTGTGTGTGTGTGTGTGTGTGTATGTGTGTGTCAGGGAATGTGTTGGGCTCTGGGTCAAGACAGGAAGTTGTTAACAGGTTTTCTTCTCCGACTCTTTTACCTGAATCTACGTCTCTCTCTCTCTCTCTCTCTCTCTCTCTCTCTCTCTCTCTCTCTCTCTCTCTCTCTCTCTCTCTCTCTCTCTCTCTCTCTCTCTCTCTCTCTCTCTCTCTCTCAAGAAAAGACGGCAGCATCTCCTCTCTCTTGAAGACTTTATTGTTATAATGAATATTTTAGCTCATGAGAATCTGCTTCTGCTGATTTGGCAGCTTTTGAATATTAAATCTCAATAAAAATCTGAATCAGATTCCTCGGTTTTTCTTTCCGAGCCCTGCAGTGTTGTGGAGAGGTGGAGGGAAGTTTCTGTTTCTGTTTCTGTTTCTGCTGCTGCCCTCTGATTCACCGCCGGTAGGAAGGGAGGTGGTGGGGGAGGAGAAGTGAACATTTTGACACTGAGAGGATTTCGGAGCCCACAACCTGTGTGTGTTCTCTGAGCGAGTCTTCTCCGGCCGGTGGAGGCAGCGGGTCAGAACCAGAGTTTATCTCCCCACGTCGGCTCAACACAAGTTTCACAGGAGGCCGAGCTCTCGCTGCTGAGACGTGTGAGGATGGAAAGAACGAAGCGAGGCAGGAGGAGAAGGGGAATTACAGAGGGGCCGGCAGGGAGGGATATTGAGTCATGAGGTTGACGTCCTCCCGTGGGAACGAGGGAGGAGAGAGGGAGGAGGGGAATTAGGGAGAGGGAGGGAGAGAGAGAGAGAGAGAGAGAGAGAGACGATAGGGAGTGAAAGCTGTTTCTTTCTCGTCAAACTGTTAGATTTTCAAAACTTTGGAAGGAAATGAGTCGAACAGAAAGTTAGAGGCGATCCCGACCATCGCTGCACAGAAACAAGCCTCGTGCACTGAACTCTGGACGCTCTATGTGAAATCGTAAATGTTTGAGATCTGTCCAAACAGCTCCCTCGTAAAAAAATCTCTGGAAAATGAGGAGTCGCTCACGTAGAAGACGTCAACTTAGAAAGACAAAGACATTCGAGACATTCTGTGATAAGGGCCGAGGCTTGGACCGGACGATCTCCTGCTGCTTCTTCACATGTGCCTGAAAGACTCATTTCACCAATTCCACTAAACCTCAAAAGAGAGAGAGGCTTATGTTGGGATGTTTGTTCACTAGTACGGCCACTAGAGGGCAGCGCAGAATCAAGCGTTTTCTGACAACAACAAACATGGCGGTGGTGGAGAAGGCAAAAGTCTCTCATGAGAAAGTTCCCCCAGTGGTGAAATGTCTCCCTCGTGTCCTCTGGTAGCCGCTCTCGAACTAGTGGCTACTTGATTCCGTGCAGATTTACGCTTTAAAACAAACTCACCATCTTCGACTGCGAGCGTCAAAACGAGCGGGAAACATTTTGGTTTTGGCAAACTTCAGCAGAATCAGCCTGTAGGATCTGTTGTGGGTCAACGGGGGAATGTGGCTTCTCAGAGAGCCGAGTTGGAAACAGGCACCGAAAGAAAAACACAAGACTCTGGTTCCCATTCACATACTTGGGAAGTGAAGCATGTGAATCTGAGCGGGCACGACAGAGAGAGAGAGAGAGAGAGAGAGAGAGAGAGAGAGAGAGAGAGAGAGAGAGAGAGAGAGGAAACGGAGCGAGTGGGAGCTGCAGAGGACAAATTCCTCCGGTCCAGGTCGTCCTGAGTGACGTCTTCCAGGGGACACGCACTCGTGATATCGAGCTTTCCAACGCCCTCTTCCTGTCTCAGTGGGACCCCCGTGGCCCTTCGTCGTGTCGGGGCCACGGATCCACGAATCTGAGCCGCCTGAGACTCCCTGAGGTTTAACCATCGCGGCAGGAAGTCGATTTGAGCTCGTCCAATCAGCTCAGAGAGTGTAACCAGACACAGGAAGTGTCGAGGACCTTGGTTCCTTGTCATGTGGAAACTGTGAGACACACATTCATGTGACATGTGGGACTATAGAAGTAAGTGGTGTGGATGGATGGATAGAAATACAGAGACACAAAACAGATACACAACAATGATTGTAAAGAGACGCAAACAGCAACAGAGGGACACAAAACTACACAGAGACATTGCAAAAAGACCAAACGACACAAAACAGTCGTTGTGTGTTTCTTCCGATGATGTTAAATTGAGATCCGATGCTAACCTCCTCTTCATCAACACACATGACAATATTGTGTTAATAAACGTGAGGCGGTGAATATGCACTCAGCGAAAGGAGGAGGAACGTTTGCTCCTTGTTTTTCTTTTGGGTGGAAGGTAGATCAATGTTTTCAGTCCTCGCTGAGACAGTAGGAGGCGAGAAACATGGGGGGGGGGGGGGGTGGAGTGAGGAAGATGAGGAGAGATGAAGGCTCAGGCCGGATCTATTGATTATTGAGCTGCGTGTTGCTGCTGCCCACATGCTGGAGATACACAAAGCCCACACACAACTCAGAGGAAGAGGGAGATATCAACACGTGTACAGTGATGAGTCTTTCACACACACGCACAAACACACACATGTGCAGAAACACACACAAAGAAACACACACACAGAAACACACACACAGGCCGACACAAGGGTGCGTTCGCTCTTTAAAAGTAAAGTAAACCGAACGCTGCTTTTTGTGTTATGCTTCATCCTCGTTTGTCTCTCTAGCTCTACATCTGGTCTGTGTTTAGAGGGACTCTCTCTCTTATCATTCTGTACGTGCTCACACTCACACACACACACAGACACTCTCACACACACACAGACACACACACACATTGCTGACAGCCTTATAAACTCACAGACGGTTTACTTTACTCATACGTTCTCATTCTTGAGTTGTAACGCAAACACAGAGCGAAACCGTGAGCGGCAAAGTTTGTGCAAAGTTTGCAGACGGGGGGGAACAGGTTGGCGAGGAAAAGTCTCCCATCATGCATCTGGGCTTTCTTGAGGGTGAAAGGTCGAGATGAACCACAGGAGCATCCCCTGCAGGTGACAGAGGAAACTCCGGGTCCAGAAAGTGAAGCCAATGTGGACGTGGTACCTGCATACTCTCAAACGACCAGCAGAGGGCGACTTCCTATGGAGCTCTATGAGAACATCTTTTTTATTTGGTTTGCTCCAGATCAGTTCTTATCTCCCAGATTCCTGAAGAGTGAGAAACTTTCCTCCTCCAGCCGATGAACATGGAATCAAACGTCCTGATGAGGCACCAGCATCATCCTGAATCTGACCTGCTGTCACTCACACTCTGAGCCAGAGGTCACCAGAGGTCAGAGGGAGAGGTGACAGGTGGAGACTGGGACTGCTGCCTTCAGGGACATCCTGTAAACCTGCACACTCTGGACCTCAAGTCACAGAAAGTCACTGGAGCAAGAAGTGGAATCAAATCCAAGTTTTATGGACAATTCTCACTTTTCCCACTGGAAGTTATAATTTAGAATCATATTCAAAGTGAATCCTGATGTTTCCTGCAGCAGCTGAAGCCTCACACAGACAAGCCATCCCATAATAAACTCACTTATGAAGCTTGAGTTGGCCCGTGCCCCCCCCAGTGCCCCCCCAGTGGCACCAAGATGCGTCCTGAACCACAACCTCCAAACCAAACCACAAATCTCTGCTGGGAAACCAAGCAGCAAATTTCAACCCAAACTTTGACACCAGTCGCTTTGACTCCACAGGGACAGAACCTGCTCCAGCTCCGCTCCTGCGTACAGCCCCGCGCGTAAAGTCTCACCAGGTGAGTGTTCGATTCCCTCTTACCTCTCGGTGGCGGCTTGCTGAGCAGCTCCCCGACGCGCCTCTGCAGCCGGACCAGCCGTCCCTCCAGCGCGCCGGAGCGGCGGCACACGGACACCAGCTCCCCCTCCAGCTCCTCCAGGATGCTCACCGAGTGCCGGGACAGGTCGCTCAGCTGCCGCAGCACCGAGCACAGCGAGAAGCCGCACACGTCCGCCAGGTCCGAGAAGACCTCCGGCGGCCGGCGGGGACGCGCCTCCCGCAGCCGCAGCCCTCCGCTGCCGGGCTTGCACACATCTTTGGGAAGTGTCGTCCTCTTGCAGAAAGGCATCGTCCCCCCCCCCTCCCCTCCCCCGACAGAACCTCAAGGTAACAAACTGAGAGTGGAAGAGCCAAGTTAGACCCCGGAGCGGCCGCTCCCTCCGCGGGGCGCACGGACGCAGGCCCCGGATCCTGCGGGAGGAGAAACTCGGCTCCGCTGGGAGACGCTCGATGCGAAGTGCGCGTCGTGCGCGCTCATTGTTTCTGAGCTTTTCTGTGTTTTCTGCGTGGAGGAGAGACTCAGCTGCTGCTGTCAACACAACCACGGACACACACTGAGGTCCGGGTGCTACTCTTCACAATCAAAGTCTGTGCTCACAGCCTTTTCCCAGTGAACTACCTGAGTTATAGTCATAGACTGTATATATATAAAGGGTTATAGTTCTTATCATCTAATCAACACTGATCAAGCCAATAAACGTAGAGACTGTACTGAGAAACTTTAACATATTCTAAACGCAGCTGCACTTAAAATGCATTTAAAGGTTTTATTTTATATGTTTATTTGTATAAAAATACACATGTTTAG
Organism: Platichthys flesus; assembly: GCF_949316205.1. Classification (NCBI taxonomy): domain Eukaryota; kingdom Metazoa; phylum Chordata; class Actinopteri; order Pleuronectiformes; family Pleuronectidae; genus Platichthys; species Platichthys flesus. The sequence continues at coordinate 13,855,229 of NC_084968.1, forward strand.
ATTTTTATACTTAAAACGGATTTATACTGACTTCTTCGACTTTCTAATTTCAGTGTTGGGTTTTATTTTATATGTATATTCTAGGTTTATTTTAATCAAATGAAATCTTGACTTTTATTTTAATTATACATTAGTACTATATATGTTTTATAGATAAACTCAAAAAATCAACATCAGCCATATATTGTCTCCCCCATCATGAGTCACAGTTTGTCAGGTCCTGACTCACATTATATCTGTTACTTGACTTTTATTTCATTTTGGTGTAATTGTGTTTTTCAGAACTATCCTCACAGCCCCCTCATAACTTGTTGTGCTTTTATTTTGGAGCTCCAAAGACCAGACTCACACCCAGTTCTCCTCCAGCTTGACTCAGTGCAACAGTCTGGTGTTTCCCGAGAAGAGGAGGAAACCTGTCTGGAGGAAGAGGAGGAGAAGAAGAAGAGGAAGATGAAGGATGCTGATGAACTGTCCTCAATGGACACAACCGGTTTTATACGATAAAATAAAAGTAAATTAAATGAAGTACTTTCCTGATGAGGGAAGATGAAGCTGGTTAAAGAAACAGAAAGAAAACGTTAGATGTAACTTTTAAAGTGCGAGTTCAAATGGATAGAGACAAATGTACTCAAAAGTTAAATAATAACGTTTCTACTTGAGTTAAAGTAAGTAAATAAATGCTTTTAAATATACTTCAAGAAATGATTTTTGAAGTCAATGATAAATCATCAATGAACTGAACCAACAACTCGTTTCTCTGCTGAATCCAAACGTCCAGGTCTGAAGTAAATCACCAGCTTGACCCAAACGTTTCCCTCCAGTCGTTATTTTCACGTGTCACCGGTTTCCCACGAGCGTGACCCGGGGTCAGAGATCGACCACAGCAGCCGTCAGAGCGGATTACTCATCAGCTTCATTACATAACCACAGTCACAAGATCCTCATTAGATTTCACCCGGAGGAACTGGAGTCACTTTCTGCTTTCCTGCTTTTCCCTGCTGGTCCCTGAACACGTCCCTGATTCCAGGCCACAGCTCTGGTGAACCGACCTGACCAGCGACTCCCTGTGTTTTCTTTCCTCCCCACAAAGTGACAGCAAAGTGCAGAGTGAGGAGAAGTGTCCCACCGCAGAGGGTTCTCCTCCAGGAGGCTCTCAGGGGACATGAGGAGGAGCTCTGAGCTCCCTCTCAGGGGAGGTGACCCACAACTTCACATTTTAAACCCAAAATATCATGTGAAGGATCCAACACTTTGTTTTTAAATCTCTCTCCTCTCTGTTTCGTCAACACGCCACAGTTTCTCCTCTCTGAGTGTTTTCATCTGAATAATTAAAAGAGTCCCGACAAAGTTACACAATTTCCAACGTTTAATGAGAACAAGACAAATATTGAGGACAATTCTCGGGAGAAATAAACAATTCTATGATGCAATCTCGTGTGTTTTTCATCAAGCACCCACACCAACAGTGAATTAACATTTAATATCTATATGGTGTCGAGGATTTAAAGTCTGAGCAGCAAATCTTCCCCCCCGCCCCTCGACAAACTTTGGTTCAGGCCTCTGCAACACTTTGCTTTCCAGGACCCCTCACTTTCTGCAGAGCCCAGTGAAACTCCCCCCTTCCTCCTCTCGAGGCTCGTGAACGTACCCCTCCTCCTTCCTCCTCCTCCTCCCCCCCGAACCAGCCCCAATAACAGCACATCTGGTCCTCGGAGCCCCCCCCCGCGCCCCCTTCAGCAGCCCCACCCAGACGTGAACTTGGCTTACCTAAATGTTTTTGTTCATGCAGTCTGAGTCGGTCATATGGAGAGGGGGGAGGACAAAAAGAGAGAGAGAGAGAGAGAGAGAGAGAGAGAGAGAGAGAGAGAGAGAGAGAGAGAGAGAGAGAAGGAATTTCAACATAAACGGTCTCTTATTGACACAATTGAAAACATCAACATGACGTGGGGGAGATTGTGTGTGAGTGTGTGTATGTGTGTGTGTGTGTGTGTGTGTGTTTGAGGGTGTGCCTGTGTGTGCGTGCATGTGTGTGTGTGTGTGTGTGTGTGTGTGTAAGAAGAAGAAGACATGTGAAAGAGGAGAAGAAGCGGATGGGAGCGGCCACATGACATCATCCACTCTCACCACAGCCTCCACACTTCATCATACCAGCGTTGTTACATCCCCCCCGATCAGTTGTCATGACAACCCCATGTGTCAATTAATCAATCAACCAATCAGCTGGTCATATGGAGTCGACCAATCGGTTCAAACCGGGGCCTGAAAACCAACCACCCTCTCCGACGGTGGCCTCGACTGTCGAGGAGCCGGTCGACCAATCAGCCGACAAGCAGTCAATCACATGGAAGCAGTTGATGAGAAACAGCTGCCCCCCCCCCTCCCTCCGATGATGACTGACTTCATTGTTTCAGCAGCTCACTCCACTTCCCTCGCCCACTTCACCTCCATCACTTTGTCCACTTCACCTCCTCGCTGTCGCTCTACAGATCAGCTGAACTGGTTTGTCTCTCACTCCCAGTTCAGTTTGTGATCTCATCCAATGGGACTCATCCTGGGGATAAACACAAGATTAGAATCAGTTAAGCATCAATATATCCCATGATTCATTGCAAGCACTCAGCTGAACAGCTAACGAGGACGAGGCTCTAATGAGGAGGAGGAGCAGGGGGTGGAGCCTGACTGGGAGCTCACACCCACCTACACCTGCCTTCTGCACTGTACTAGCTGTCAATCACACTGTGGTATTTACAGTAGAGTCATTTTCTCATTGACTTCTACATATACAACCAGTAGAGTCGCCCTCTGCTGGTCAGAGAGAGAAAACAGGTTTCAGCCACTTCTGTTTTGGCTTCACTTCACTTCTACGTCCATTTTATAGACAGTCTATGATTCAACCACTTAAATTAAACAGTGGTTAAGATATTCAAAGTTGTTGTGACCTTTGACCTCTACATGTCTCCGGGCTGCAGTATGAACAGACGTGTTGGTGAAGGTGACACACAGAGAAATGAAAAGACAGGTTTCTATAAACACTTCAAGGTTTGTGGTTTAATAACAAATCAAACGTGGCAGCGTTGTCCCCGTTTTTTTAATCGGCCTGGGACCAGTTCTTGTAAACAAATAAGTGCACGCACACACACTCACACTCGCACACGCACACACAGACACACACACAGTCTTTGAACAGTGGAAATATGAGACTCACCAGACGTATGCTTTGCTCCGGTCCTGCTCTACATCCCCTTGTGAGCAGAGCAACAATCACATTTGATTCTGACACACACACACACACACACACACACACACACAGACACACACAGACACACACACTGCAGTCACACTGAGGGTTTGAAGTGCATTTGGCTCGTTGGTGAGAAAAGCTAAAGAAATGTGAGCTGCAGAAGAGAAACATGCAGAAAACTAACGTGTTGATTTATCTTAGAGGAGGCAGCGCACACAGAGACACACAACAGGCCTTCAGTCTTTAGAAATCTAATATATTCATATTTATAATTGTTATTATAATTCATCCTGCAACCGTTGTGTGTTCACGTTGCAAGAAGCTTATCAGCAGGTGATAAGTCTAAAAACGTCTCTGGGATAATCCTGAGTTAAACGTGTAGAGAAAGTCCAAACGTCTCCTTTGACTTTAAAATTCACTAACACAATCTTTCCTTTCCTGTTTGTGGAATCAACTGTTGATAATAAAAGACGTAGACTCCGGGTCCACAAAGTGAAGCCAATACAGAAGTGGTTGAAACCTGTATTCTCTCAAATGGTCAGCAGGGGGCGACTCCACTGGTTGTTTCTATAGAAGTCAATGAGAAAATAACACAATCAAGAGTTTATGTATCAATCTCTAATTTCAAGTCTTCTTCAATCCATCCTGATGTTTATTTAGTAAATTATGATTTTCTCATTTAGAGTCAAATAGACCATAAATCCCCATATGCATTGGATGCTGCTTGAATGACAGCTAGTAACATACAATGGCTGTAGCATCCTTGAGCTCTCGGTCATGCTCCACCCCCCCCACACACACACACACTCATCTAAATATGGCCACTTCTGTTACCCAAAAAACAGAAAAGCCGAACTTGAAGTTTCCAAACAGCAGCTCACAAACCAGCGGGTGACGTCACATAACAGTCACACAAAACATTGCCGAAAATTATCATATTTCTGAAGTTATTCAAGGAGAAACTCGTTTGTACCATCATCTTAAAACTCAAGTGTTCATCCAACAGTCTCTGATGTGTCCCCTATGACCTTCAGTGTCCTTGAGCAGCGCTGGTGAGTCGAGGGTCGTCCACAAACTGTATCTTACACATTTTTAAATTTAATTTTAAAGCCTGAACTTTTCCCTCCTCGTTTTAAAAAGCTGCAGATTCACCGTCCTCGCTGCCATAGAGGATGGATCACTGCACTGTTCAGTGTCAGAGAGCAGACAGTCATGGGAGCGAGCTGTGCCCCCTCAACAAACACACACACTCAGACACACACATCATGCTGCGTGTGTGTTGTAGCATGGGTCATGTGCTGCAGAGGCGTGGTTGGAAATGGAAATCACGAGTTTCGGTCGTGTCGATCTCTTGCTCTTTTTATGTAAACGCACACATTCACTAGAGAAGCTGAAGGCCGGGAGAGAAGACACAACACACACACACTCACAGACACACACTGAGGTGGCGAGTGCCAAGCCAGGTTTCCGCAGCGCAGACCAGGCTGTTTCTCAGCAGTCACCATATGGACTGGTCCTGGAGTCGGAACACAGAGATGGAGGGATAAGAGGTGGATGAAAGGGAAGGATGGAGGGATGAAGGGAATCAGCACATGTAGAGAAAGGAGACCGGATGAAGGGAAAGCAGATGAGAGAAAATATTGAGTGGTTCGAGGAAGGATGGAGGATATTAAGAGAAGATTAGGTGGGAGAGAAAAATATATAAGTCAGACCAACTGTGGGAGAGGGCGGAGGAGAGTGGAAAAAGAGAGAACAGATGGATGGTGCATGCTGGGATGGAGGGAGAGCAGGATGGAGAGAGGGAGGATGGGCTGACTCCAGGAGAAGGATGGAGAGATGGTTGTTTTGAAGATAAAGCCTTTGGGACTGGTGAAGTTGGAACGGTAACAACCAAAGAACAAACACAACGGATACAAATATGACTTCAGTGTAGAAAACTAATTCCTTAAGGAATAGTATATTTTCTGCACGTCGTTTAATTTGCTTTAAAGTTTGGACAGAATATAAAAAGACCAATGAAACGAAGCCTTGGTCACTGATGACTGCTTAACATGAATAAAATGTAGATGTCAGTTATAGATTGATTCATTACTTCGGTATCTGATGTCATACCAGCTGTTTTATACCAGTTTTTAACTTTTGCCGACCAGCTACTGAAGTTTTCTCCGACCTTAAATCATGTTATTTTGCACACAGATTAAAATACCATTTATTATAAACTGGTTAATTTAAGCGAATCAACTTGAACTTTCTTTTAAATAATTAATCTCTTAAGAAAATAAAGTCCACAGTGAAGCAGAGGTCAACTTCTGTCCTGTGAACTTCCACGTTCCTCAGGAAATCTTTTAAACACTTAACTGAATTCTAAACTTGTCAGAAAACTTTATTCTGGTGAGTAAACGACTGAGGAACCACACGAGGAGACCTGGGTGTTTTGTAAATAACAATTTATTTTGAAAACCAGGTGGTCGGTCCTGTGGCCATTTAGCTGCTGCCCTGCTTGGCGGCCATTCTCTTGTCTCTCTCCTCGGCGATGGTCAGACGGATTCCCTTTCCTTGGGGCACGGACACCCACGGCTTGTTGCCCTGCAGGCGGAGAGTAGAGGGTTAATGTTCAATCAAGACTGGTCACATGACACAGATTTGCCATGTCAGTTTCCAACAGCTCAAGGATGAGAAAAGCTCAACACTGGATTATGTTAACATTTATCTGAATACCAACACTTCAGGGAGATGGAGAAAGGCTGATAATTGTCAGTACTATTAAAATCAATATTCTATTACACGTGTGGTAAAACATTATAAACAACTTGTTCCCATGAACTTGAAATGAGAAAAGCTTTGAGGTCGAATGTGAACAAATCGTCTTTTCACTGAGCTCAGAACTTCTTAGAGGACAAATGGGTATTTTCATGACTGATCAACACCATGTGAAGTCATCCCTGCTCCAGACTGGTTTTTCCTACAGGAAACTGGTTTGTTCCCAACACAACAGTTTAGAATCCTCACCTTGCCAATGACGAAGATGTTGGAGAGCCTGGTGGCGAAGTTGTTGCCCGTGCTGTCCTTGACGTGCACCACGTCGAAGGAGCCGGGGTGACGCTCCCGGTTGGTGATCATACCGATACGCCCCAAGTTGGCGCCACCGATCACCATGCACAGGTTAGCTGCAGGGGGGGGGATTAGAAAATAGATTAGAGACCATGTCCTCATACAAAAAGAACCATACATCCAAGATGGAGGCCAGTGAGTTGGACGCACCAGTGTCGAACTTGATGAACTCTGTGATCTTGCCGGACTCCAGGTCGATCTTCACGGTGTCGTTGACCTTGATGAGGGGGTCGGGGTAGCGGATGGTGCGAGCATCGTGGGTCACCAGGTGGGGGATTCCCTTGGTTCCGACCATGAGCTTCTTCACCTTGCACAGCTTGTACTGCAGAGGGAGGGGAGGGATGTGTTAACGTCTTACACAACTCTCTACAGAACTTTAAAAACACACAACCAGCGGTTTGCAGTTCTTACCTTGGCCTCCTCGGCGGTGATGCGGTGGACGGTGAAACGTCCCTTCACATCGTAAATCAGACGGAAGTGCTCACCGGTCTTCTCGATGCTGATCACATCTGGAGAAACAAACAGTCTCAGCACCAGAACTTCTTCTAAGCACCAACTACACAAATAGGACTAATAGAGAAGCAGTATTTACCAACTTCAACCCACACTGTCACTGTCACTGCCCTATTTCTTAGGGCATTTTTTAACAAGCCCAGTCCAAATCATCACCTTTTCTTTTACCAGCTACTGGTTTAAAATGACCCGTCTTCACCTCCCATCTTTCCCAAGACTTTGACCACAAGAGCAGAAAATACTCAAATTTAGTTTAACAACAAAAGTCATATTCAAGTCAATTTCATTCCAAAAACGTCACAAAACTCCAGACTGTGATGATGTCTGCACAGTGTAGTGAAAAGGCCAGATACAAGCTTGATTAATTACATTTATACAAAACAGTAAAATGGGTTTATATACATATATATATATAAGGATAAAATATCCATTAAGTTCTCAAGATTGAAGTGCATATAAGACTTGTTATAGAACTGGTTTAGGAACAATCCTCAGAACTCCTGTCCCACAGTAGCAGTGGTTTCACTGTGGATGTACTGGGTATAAACAGGCCGCTCGTCCCGCTGTGAAGACTTCCCCTGGATTTGGAAATTAAAACTCCACACCTCCACGTGAGGCCGTGGTGGAGGTGGAGAGGGAACTGACAGCAAGTCATCTGTGGTCATTAACAACCTGAGGGACCTGAGGCCAGTTCGACCAAACTGGTCCCTTTCCAGTCCGGATTAGAACTGGTCAGACTCTTCCTGGACTTTAAAAACCAGCCTATTGTAAACAGATAATCTCAAAGACAGGAAACAAGTGATGGGAAATGAAAGTTGGCTAATTCAACAACTAATTATCCGTGTAGCAGCTGGAGCTCAGAACTTCTTAGAGGAAAATCATCTCACTGATCAAACCAGATATTGTCATCACTGCTCCTCCTCAGATCCATGAAGATCTTGAGTCTATCCAAAGCCCTGACCAGGTTCTCCTGGTCCCACTCACCCATGAATCCAGCCGGGTAGGTGATGTCGGTGCGGACCTTGCCGTCGATCTTGATGAACCTCTGCATGCAGATCTTCTTCACCTCGTCCCCGGTCAGGGCGTACTTCAGACGGTTCCTCAGGAAGATGATGAGGGGCAGGCACTCCCTCAGCTTGTGGGGACCGGTGGACGGACGAGGAGCCTGAGGAGGAAGAGGTCAGACTTTGAGACAAAGGGTCACAAGTCAATGCAGGAATCAAACTTTATAGATGGTGTCCCTTAGCAAGAGAGGCCTCGTCAGAACCATTAAGGTGATTATGAGGTGTGTTTAAACCTGTGTTATAATATTCATATCCAAAATCACTGTTAGCAGACTTAAACTTTACATTCATAGTTAGAGCTGTCAGAGATTAGAAAATTATGGATAAATACATTGACTTGAGAATTACTAAATTTATCTCAGGAGACGTAATCCCAGTTGTCCCGTATGACAGTAATCTTCAAGTTGTGATCTGATTATTTGATGTTTATTTTAATTTTTACATAATTCCCTTGGACTTTATGAGCATTTAATTCATTTAACAACATTAGAAGCAATAACTTGATTGCAGAACTATTCATAGTGAGTTTTAAGTTTCAGATCATGGGTTTGAATCCCAGTCCATCTTTAAAACACCTGTCAGAAGGTTTTACAACTGATATTTAAACAAACTTCCAATTTTTGAAGACCATCACGTCACTGATTGTGTCTGAGAACACTTCAGCGGACACACACATGTGACACGACACCATCTCTGTTCACTGTCCGGCATCGAACCCACACACACAGACACACACACTCCACAGGGATCACACTAACAGCACATGTATCTCGGGCTGGTTGAGGAAGCTCCACTTACGAACACTCCGGTGAGCTTGTCCAGCATCCAGTGCTTGGGCGCCGCGACGCGCTTCAGGTGCTTCTTCGGTCCTCGTGCCTGGAGGAGAGAGACCAAACCCGGTGAGCATCAGGGCGAAACACCGGGGACATAGAAACACAACCGGGAGATAACACACACATCCCCCGGTGAGAGAGCAGAGCTGGACATTGAGTATAACAGTCCTGTTAGCATGTGGGCTAACACCGGCTGCGGCCTAGCACCGCTACACGTAGCAGAATTAGCATGTTAGGAATCAAACCTTTATATTCACAGATAATCACGTGTAGATCCGCATTTTAAAGAAAAGTCGCACATGTTTGCGCACAGAATAGCGACATCCCCCCCAACCCCATGTTCCGTTCATTCCAGCTAGCTAACCCCAGCTAGCCACACTGAGGCTAACGAGCTGTGAGGTTTTTTTAAATGACGCACAAACAACGATAATCGTGACTTTCTGCGCTCGATACAAACATCGAACGGTTGATAACGTTTTGTATTTTTAACTCGGACGCGTGAACTCGCGGAGACACGCGGGAGAAGCGCGATGTTTCCCGATGAGCGGCCGGAGGAGTCGCGAGGCGGAGGCGCTCACCATGTTGGAGTCTGCGGGAAAAAGGACCGCGTCTCTTCCGGTGTGCGCGGATATGGACAAGGACGGCGGCGGGGGAGGGACACGGGGGACGAAAGGCGCAGCGTTAAAGAAAAGAAATCGATCAGATTCGATTATTCTTTAATTTTGTTGCTTGTTTTAGGAGCTTGAGGGGAAAATACGCAGAAGTTATGAATGAATAAAGCTCTGCATGGATTAAAGGGCTGAAATGAACCAATGGGAGTTATGGTACTATGCATGTTACATCCAGTGCAATGTAAAATGTGCAACTGAAGCCTTATTGTACAAATTAATATGTTTCTTACTTTTATGGGATGTACACTTTATCATAAATATATATATTTTTCCATGTTTGTCCACATATAAAATGCTGACTGTAAATAAAGATGGACGACGCATCACCGGCCAAAATACACAGTATATGGTACATGGTGTGGAACTAGAGGGAAAACCAGAGGTCACAAACGTGTGGTTCATCCTCTGTGGACCATGAATGTCTGTACAAAAGTTCACAGAATCTCTCTACTTAATAAAAGTCATATTTTCTGTCTGACATCTGACTCCCATCACGTCTTCTCTGTGTTTCTGTCTAGAGTTTATTTATACGATGATTATAAAACTGCTCCCTTGTGACTATTTACACATTTATCTCTGGTGACCCACTTTAAGTTCCTCAGTGAGAGTTTCCAGGAGCAACAACCCACTGACCCACATTTGTATTCAGGCCACTTTTACGTTTTTGCACAAACTTGGACGGACTTCACAACGTGGCCTGTGGCCAGCGGGGGGGGGGCCAGGGATCCGTCCTCAGTTTCCTCTCATCTTAATGTCCTGACCCACTTCTGACTGCGGCGCCGGACACACACTCCACAGCCCGGGAGGATTCAACACAGATCTGTGGAGTCATTTTATAAAAGTTGAGATGAAGCTACAGACTTTAGAGAATAACTGGAATGTCCCTCATTAGAGGACATAACTCTGCCAAGGCCCAACAGTCCCCTCAGTTCAATCAAGCTGAGCCATATTGCCCACACTCAGTATTCAGTCCTCGAAAGTGTTTCATCAAGATTCATCTATTATTCCAACGGGAAATATGTGAAAATAAATAAATCCTAATGTTTGGTAGTGTTTTTTTAAGTATTTTTTGGCTTTGTATCCCCCAAAACTCTTATTATTATGATAAACAATCATGATTTATGAATCCTCTCTCTCTGTCAAGTTTTTGTTTAATCAATTTCACCCCAAAATGACCAACGATATATTAAAATTGCATTTTTACACGTTGGTAGAGACAGCATGTCAGAGTAAAGTCATTTTAAACATTATTTTGTTTAGGGTTGTTTCTGTTCTCTGTGTTTAATAAAGCTCTTTGCATTCAGTCATGTTAATCACCATCAACACGATGGCAGCATTGTGGCAGTGAACTGTTGAGCTTATATCCAAGACTGATATTTGTTGTTTATATATAAATCCCCACAAATATTCCAATTATATATAAATTGTGAACCTGAAAGCAACAGTTTCAAAACTCAAATAATTAAACAGAAATAACAAATTAAGAATTTTCTCCATTTCCCCCTAAAATTAGACCTAAATCACAAATAAACTCTTACAAAGAGATTTTAAAGATAATTTTTATTAAGAACAGATCAATAAACTAAGTTTCATCCCATTTGAACACATTGAAAATGCAAAGAAAAGATGCAGGACGTGTTCAACTGGATTAAATTGTGTTCTTAAGTGAGTGACAGTTATTCTACGTTGTGAACACTTACCATCACATACCAGTAGAGGGCAGCACTGCATCAAAAACCTGATCCCATGGGACACAGCCACAGACTTTTGCTGGTGATTCTATTGTCTTATATTTTGTGTAAGGGGCATATATCTTTTGATAAATAAGTCTGTGTTTTATAGGGAAACTAGAACAACGACATTAAAACCTGTAGCAGTCAGTAGAAACCGTTAAATGACACAAGTTGACTCCAGCTCAGATTTCACTTTCTTTATTTCTCCCCAAACTTCAGAGGCATAACAAAAATACAAGCGTTTCTCAATAAGATCTCAGTCATTTACATATTCATACGAATGTACAGTGAGCAAAAAGTGCTTTAAAATCATCTTTGAGTTATATTCATTTTGTCATCAGGAAGGAGAAGGACAGAAACGACAGGTAGAAGAAGAAAAGTAAACAAGAGAAAAATAAAAAAAACACATTCAACGATTGTCTTTCTGAATTAAGAAGAGTTTTCATGTTTGTTATTCATGAAAACCAGATCAACAACTTTGCAGGAATATAATATTTTCCTGTTTGCTGTCAGAAGCTGCAAATCAGAGTCTAGAATCAGCATAAAGGTGAAAACATTGGTATGTGAATCTCTCTGCATCAACCCAGTGGTCAACTTTAATAAACAGTCAGTATGTTTACTTGAACAATGACATAATACATAATATCATAAGTAATAGTTGTGTTGAAAGAGTTTTACGCTCATTAGGCGGCTGTACTTTGTGCTTGTATCGATTTAAATCAAGTTAAAGTGGGAAAGCACATCAGTAATGGAAACTCATGAATAATGAATCTGTAATCAAACTTTCCTGTGATGAGTTTTCTCCGAGCTGAACAATCCCAGCTCGCAAATTCATTTTCAAAAAGTATATTTCTGTTGCCTGAACTTCTGTCATGTGGTTTTTCCAAGTTTCTGTCGTTGGACCAAAGCTGTGAGTTGTGTGTTTTGTTGGGTTCACGAAGGTCGTGCCCCCGGGGGTCAACCTGCAATATCAGGGGGGGGTCAAGGAAAAAGAGGAAATGAAAGACCTCAGACGGTTCAAGCATCTCGAGTGGGGGACTTCTCAGGGGAGGGGATGGTGGGGGGGGGGGGGGGTTGTTCGTCTAGTTCACAGAGCAAAAAAATAACATTCACTCAGCTGGGATTAAGGCCGGACTGCAGAGCAACACACACACAGGCAGAAAGACGACGGCACTTTAAAACAATGTGGAGCAGATGGAAACAAACACAGAGCTGTCTCGAATCTGAAGAATGTTGTTCTGACCCGTTAGGGGCCGAGAGAGGAACCAGTGTGTGTCTGTGTGTCTCTGTGATGAGAAGCATCTTTATTTCTTTCCCTGTGAATCACCGTGTGTGCGACAGTCAAGTGAAAAACCCAGAAAATCCCTGAGCTGAAAGGATCCTGTCAAATTAGTCCCTCAGCGGCTTTTCATTAATCTCTGCTTCTCCTGTTTCATTAAAGAAAGTTCTGTGGCCATTGACTGTAACCATGTGTGTGTGTGTGTCTTTGTGTGTCTGTGTGTAAGCTGTGGAAAAGGACTTGAGGAGTGTGTGTTCCCTCCGGAGGAACTGGAGTTTCTGTGTTAGCTGACAGATCTATATCATTAACTTTATATAACCATGGATGACATGACAGCCCCCCCGAATGTGGAGCCCCCTGGTGGCCAGCTGCAGCATTGATCATAAACCCCGCCTCCTCCATGTTACCAATTGGGGTACTTTATCACACTGAGGTATGTTTGGTTTTAATTTGTTGTTTTAACGTTAGTGCAAGATGGCGTCGCCCGTGTCTGAGAGGTTTTGGCTTCATTTTTGTTCAACAGGAGGATCTTGTCTTTAGAGTCACTGATCGAAAGCCCCAGTGAGTTGTGTGTTTTTCTTCATGTGGGCCGATTACTCGTATCACATCTTCTCATTCCGGACTCGAACATACGGCCTCTCACTTTCTCACCATCTCCTTCACACCCCCACCCCCCACCCCCGATACCCTGTGAAGTCTGAGCCACCGAGCAAGTGCCGGTTTCGCGGCTGCTACTCCTGTTTCCCCGCGGTAACACCATCCCCACACTCCTGTGTGTGTTTCCCTGTGTGTTTCCATGTCTTTGTGCGTCTGCAGCCAGCCGCTCTCAGTGTGTACCCGTTTGTTCGGACTTCAGGGGGCACGTGGGTGTTTCGTTGCAGCCTCACGTACGTACACATGCATCCAGGTGTGTTCTTTTTGTGTGTGTGGTCCAGGAGGACAGACAAGCCGGGTGAAGGTGAAAGGCCTTTGTTCGACCGCTGCCCCCCCCCCCCCCCTCCTCGCCCTCCACCGGCTTGTCTTACCACAACACAGAGCCCCCCCCCCCCCCTGTCCTGACTGCATACATCTACAGGCAGGACGCAGCTGCATGGTAAAGCTCCTATAGGGGGTTGGGGGGGAATCAGACTGGCAACCACATCTGGCCTCACCATGGAGGTCCAGTGAGGATCAGATATGTGTAAATAAGACACATAAACATGGGATTTAACATCAGCCTCTTCACTCCAGAGTTATTAGGGAATGGTCAATTATCAATTCCTTTATAATTGAGTTTTAAATGAATCATACGTGGACGGGTCTCTACTCAGGAGGTGTGTGTTGATACTTCTCAGGATCGAGCCGCCTCGACCACATCGCGTCCGTCCCAGTCGGCCGACGGGAGTCTGATCAGTTGACACGAGATGGATTTGACACGTGAGCTCAAACAGCGGTTATGATATCATCCAACTCATTCAGGATGTGATACGGGAGAGAGAGACAGATCTGGAACCAGCACTTAATGATGGTTGAGTTCTTAGATCCATCTAAACTTGATATAAGTCTTTCATTTTTTGTAGCCAGAATTAAATTGCTTATTGGATAGAGACATCTGTGAGCACCTCCACTTGTCAACATGTATCGTCTTTATACAGACATGCATTGGTTGTATATAAAGATGGACAACATGACGGTGTCTATCGCCCCCTGGTGGTTGGCTGTTGTCACATGGACCAAACTAAACACTCAGTCTAAGGATATATATGCTATAGATCACATCTGACGGATTCAGCTCTTTCAAACCTTCCTTCCAGTTTCTGAAAACACTGAAAACAAGTGTGTGTGTGTCTCTGTGTGTGTGTGGGTCAAAGCCTGTCGTGCAAGGTGTGTAAACACCAGCCTCCAGCTACATTGATGACAAAACAGCCGAGGCTTCCTTATCGGCAGCGCGGGGGGGCAGAGATAAGTCTACTGTTTTCACATAAACATGGAGATGTGGCAGAACAGGAAAAACAAAACAAAGAAACCAGAGGACAAGTGAATTCATCATTTGGTTTATGTCCACACACGTTGACAGAACCTGGTGTCCTCCGTGTGGAAGGAAGTGATTTATCCACGATCATTGACACAGATTCGACTGCAGGTCAGAAACACATCACATACATGTAGTGGCAGCTCACATGACCAGAAGGCCTCTATGGTTTTTAATCAGGCTGTGCTCCGGAGAAAGGAGCGCTCCATTAAGGTCCCGAGCTCCGAGAGGTTCCCCGGCTCCTGATCTAATTCATGGTGCAGAGAGAAGTCGGAGCGATAAGAGACGCTGCTACAGAAGAGCTCCTTGTCCAAGTGGCCTGATGGATATCAGCCTCTGTCTTAAATAACATCTTCTGTGAAAGCGTCTGCTTGAAGTCGATTCAAACAGAAAAGAGAGAAAGAGACAGAAAGTGAAAGAAGTACATTGAGATAACCAGTTCTCAGACAATCAGCGTCCTTGTGGAGCCGGGGGACAGGAGTCTCTTTCCCGTGAGACCGGAGTCCAATAGTGTCCATTAAGAAAACAGGAAACGTAGTGTTTGTCGTCCTCCGCGAATCCCCACGTAAAGTCAGGTTTCCCATTTTCTTTTTCCTTGATGGAGGGAGGACGGCTCTGAGGAGAAGACGGGGACCGGGTCCAACAGGTGTGTCTTTGTCATCTGTCCTGTTTGTCTCCAGGAAACTGAGACCAGCGTCTGAGCCAAAGCTTCTGGATTTGATAAAGCCTGCAGCAGGGAGCGATGGGGAAAGAGCACAGAAGCAATCAAGTCTCTTTGGTTTCCTGCTCGTTCTTGTGTTTTTCTTCTTTAGATGAACAAATGTAAAATGATAGTGGGATGAGGAAAAACATCTTAATCCCATTAGACTGGGCTTCCATCACCAGTGCCTCTTCTTCACCGACTCGTCCATCTGTCCATCGAGAGAACGAAACCCAAATAGAAGCTAGAGAGTGTCTCTGATGTCTTTCACACTCAGTGTCTCTTCTGTTTCCTCGTGTTATCGACCAATCAAAAGGGAGGGAAGAGAAAAACTAAACAAGGGAGAGAAGGTCTTCTCTCTCTGCGTCCCCCCCGAGCGTCAGCACCCAGCCGGCACATCGGACATGAAGTCAAACTCGTTCTGTCCCAGCCAGAGCTCGGGCAGCTCGTTGGCCCGGTCCAGGCCCAGCTCCACCACCAGAGACATG
The DNA here is from genome assembly GCF_949316205.1 of Platichthys flesus. NCBI lineage: Eukaryota > Metazoa > Chordata > Actinopteri > Pleuronectiformes > Pleuronectidae > Platichthys > Platichthys flesus. Next base: position 13,870,873 of record NC_084968.1, read on the forward strand.
AGGACCTCCTCGTCCACCGGGTCAAAGTCGATAAGTCCACCTGCACCGGAGCTCTGGGTCCCCATGGTGATCCCGACCCCCATCCCGCCCCCGCCGAGGCCCCCAGTCGGCCCCAGGAGCTGGTTCCCAGAGCCCAGGGGCGAGGGCCCGAAGCCCCTCGGGGCTCCGCCGGGCGCCGGGTGTCCGGCTGAAGCCCCGGTGAGGTTCTGGTAGTGCGAGTTGAGCTTCTGCAGCTGCATGCTGGCGATGAGGTGCGGCCCGGTCTGCAGGCAGAAGGGCTGAGGTTTGGAGAGCGGAGCCGAGGACAGCGTGGCCCCCGGCGAGGAGGCGGGGCCGGCGGACGGGGAGAAGGGCGCGGCGGAGGTCTTGGAGGACGGGTAGTGGAGCAGGGTGGTGAGAGGAGAGGAGGAGGAGGAGAGGTCCTTCATCGCAGCGTGGGCGTGGCCAGGGAACAGCAGTGAGGTCATCACCGGGAAAAACCACAGAGGAGCCTGGGAGGAGAGACAAGGGAGATGTTATCCAACTGGTCAAACTGGGACGTGAGGAGGAGGAGATAAGCTGGTTAGATAAACAGAGGATTCAGGGAAAGGCTGTGGCCGGACCTGCAGCACCAAGCAGCAGGAGATGAAGATGATCATGCTCTTCATCGTTCTCTGCTCTCACACGTGTGGGTAACGACAGAAAGTCAGAAACACACGTCCTGTCGGGCGGTTTGAAAACGGAAGATAAAGCAAACGATAAACAGTCAAACAGCCGTTTGTTAGCTTCCCTGTCCCGTAAACGTTTTAACCGCGCATGTTAACGGCTGAACCCACGAGTCATAGTGCACAACACACTCTCATGTGGGCAAAAGTGTGTTGTGGTGAACATTTGATGACAGGAAGACGGATGACTCACAACTTTGGAAGTTCCTTGAAAGTGTTTTCCTGACAAACACGTGGCTTCAGGACCTCGACAACAAAAGTGTTGTTGACCTAAGAGTCCGTTCGTGTTGTCATGACCCAGTAAATCACTGGACTCAGATCTGAAAACGCACAACGTGGCGACCGGTGCCTGGACGGCTGCATGACTCACTGTGCTCAGGACTGATTGTGTGTCTGTCTGTGTGTGTGTGTATTCGCTTGATGTCTGTTTTTCCTCTTGACCTATTGAGCAGCAAATTAACCATGAAAAGGCCGCGAGGAGAAAGACAGACGGGCTTAGAGTGTTTATAGGTCTGTGTGTGTGTGTGTGTGTGTGTGTGTGAGTTCACAACACAACAGGGCCTTTGAGGACCTTGAGCAGTGATTGGGTCACATTATGGATAAATACACATGGGTCCTGAGAACAGAGCATATGTGTGGTCATGTGGGGGTGTGTGTGTGTTTGTGTGTGTGTGCGGAGGTAAAAAAAGGGCCAGTGAAACACAATGTTTGTGTGTTTCAGCATGTGTGTGTGTGTGCATGTGTGTTACTCAAGCCTTCTGCAGAAAGACTCCTAGAGGCTCATGTTAAAGTCCCTGAGCTGGTTTGTATTACACACAGTTCAAACAGCATGTGTGGATTAATACACACACACACACACACACACACACACGCATACACACTCTTGGACTTCTATCTTTGTGAGGACCCTCATTCATATGATCCAGTCCCGGGCCCCTCACCCAAACACAACCCTTTGAAAATGTCTCCGGGAGCGAGGACCGTCCCAGAACGTCCTCATTCTCCGAGGTTTGGAACTCAAATTGGTCCTAACAAAGATAGACTTGAAAAGAAACACACACACACACAGACACATACACAGACACACACACACACACACACACACACACAGCGAGCCCCTCCTCCCAGCGCTGCCTCTTATTTAGCGAGAACATAATTGCTACAGGCAGGCATGCAGCTGCACTCGACTGATAGAGTTAACACACACACACACACACACAAAGATACCAAACAGCTGTCAATGGCAGGTCTGTGTGTGTGTGTTGTGTGTTCATTATTCATTGACTGATTACTGTCAGGGCCAGGCTGCACATGGTGCCTCCGCTCAGCATCTTTCCACTACACTGAGTCCAGGAGACAAACAACACAACACAACAATGAAAAGAGCGTTTTCACATCTTTAACAACACAACAACGAGGTTTCAACCTGTGGATGTGAAAAGTAAGTTCACACTGCACACAGCTTGGATTGATAAAAACAACAATTGATTCCAGTAACAAACAAACAGCAGAAATATGAGTCAGAGCATCAAACATCGGTAAACACACGTCAACCCCCCCCCCCCCCCCCCCCATGTGAAATGAATCTGGAGCAAAACACAAAAGCACCAAATCTCTTTTTAACATTTTGTTTATTCTGGTTTTCAACGCCATCTCTTTGTTTGTTTGGAAGTTTAAACTCTACTGGAAACTTCTACTTGAGGATTTGTTACTTCATTGATAATCCAACATTCACACAAACCTACACAACATTAAATACCTTAAACTACAATGGTCTCCATTGTTGGGACCTGCTTTTTTTGAATGGGATTAAAAAATGTAATCCCGTCCCTTTAAGACAAATCAAGGACATTTGTTAGATTCATTCTTGTGTTCATATTTCACAGTAATGTGTGTAAGGTTTTAGTTCTGGTCCTTTAAGAGCTTCACTTGGTTTTAATCATCTTATAAATCAGGTTTTACATATATTACATCAGGAATCTGTTGGAGACACTGAAGGGAAGGAAGTCAGCCCCATGAAGCTTCCAGAGGAATCATGGTTTGATTTCATTCTGTCATAATTATGATTTAAAACCCTTTGAAGGAAACTTTCTAATTTCAGGGGAAAAGCAATTCAACAAACATCTATTTGTCCACAAAGTTTTATTCCTGGTTTGTCCTCAAACGCTCCAGCTGATGATTCTCATTAAATAAATGAGACTTTTTCTAAGAACTCGTGAGACAGAGGACGTCCAGAAGAGAGAAGCTCTGTCTGCAGCTGGAGACGAATCAGAATCTGTCTCTGAGGACCAGTTGGACGTGTTGGGACAGTTTGCTGCTCTGGTGCAACAGGAGGGCGGCGGACCGGCCGAGGAAGGACGTGGTCTGAAGCTGCTGGACCAGGACCAGTGTTTCTTCCTGTCCACAGCTGACCTGACTCATTGTGTTCTTCCAACACTTTTATGAGATTGTGAAATCGGCCCCGCTTCAGTTTCCATATAAATGATTTCATTAGTCGTCTCGGCTGCGGACCGCTCTGCAGCTTCTTTAATTATGAGCAATCAAAGTCCGCTGCCTCTGCCAGAGCGGCAGCTCCTCCACAAAACAATAAAACAACTCCTCAGTCATAAAATCTCAGTTATGGATAATTATTTACTCAGAAAAATACACACACGCCCGTCCCAGTTTATTAGAGCCCGAGGTGACGTCTGCAAATTGATTCTTTTAGGCTCCAGAACCAAAACAGATGAAAGTCACGATCTTACAAAACAGATGAAGATGAAAAATCTCCACATTTCAGAAACTGAAACCAAAGAATTGTTGAATACTCATCAGTTTTCTGTCATTTCACTTCAGGCGATTAATCGACTGACGGTTTCATCATTATCGCAAATGATAAGAGAAGACAAAATGACAGAAACTTCATCAGATCCCGACAAACTTGTTAGAAGCTTGTTCATTAATTATTTTAAAGAAGAAAAATACAAAGTTTTCAGATTCCATCTTCTGAAATGATCTCTCATTGTGTTTGATCTCATTGTCAATTCAATTTTTTTGTCATTTCATCTGTTTGATGGATTAAACAAACCTTTAGGTTTTATATTATTTAGGGGAATTATAGGAATGCTTCTGATGATGCATTTATCAAGAGGGAGCAATCACACACAGACATACACACACAAGCACGCACACACACACACGCCAACCACAGAGGTTTCAATTACACAATTAAAGTGTGACAAGCAAATTGAAACGTCAGTCTGTTTGTTCCTTTCTCTTCCACACACGCACGCACACGCACGCACGCGCACACACACCATATGTTGTCCCAGCGTGACGCACTCACAGCTTTAATTGCTTCCAACTTCCACAATTAAAACGGTTAATGAGGAAAAACAGATTTAACTTCACTTCCCTCAAGTTTCAATCTTGTAAAACTTCCCTGTTTAAAATAGGACACGTTCCAATTAATATAAGAAATCGAATTATTAATCATAGGTCACATAACAAAATACTGGTTGTTATTGCAGGTGAAATCTAATTAGACGTATTAAAACTGGTTTTGCAGGAAGTCTTTCAATTCTGCATAAACTGAGTTAAACTCAGTTTATCAAAGAAACCGAACAGAAAATGTAAATTGCAAATAAGAGTTTTCTTCGGAACCTCTTCAGCTCCAGGCTCAAAACCCTTGACCTCATTTAAAGTCTCATGTAAACACTCCAGGAGAGAGACACACACAACAGATTTACAGCACAAACACAAACACACAGTGACACACGCCTCCGTGCATGTGCACAAACCAGAGAAACGGACCAACCTGGTGAGGAAAGCTCCAGGAAACTCAGAGTCTCAGGTCCAGAGGGTCCAACGTGCGTGTGCGCATGAGAGCAGCTGGAGATCTGAAGGGACGAGGAGAGCTGACACCCGGACTGAGATCCTCCAGCTCCTCAACGAGTTCCTCACTGGACAGACACACTTTGTGCAGCTCGCTGTCCTCACTGAGCAGCCTGTAGGGTGTGTGGAGTGTATCAGGGTGTGTGTGTGTGTGTGTATGTGTGTGACTGGCTGCCTTTCACAAAACCAGGATCTGGACTTCCAGGAGATCAGGGTGGAGAACATCTTACAAATTAGAGTTTTCTATGTCTGAACATTTGTTGACTGAACCCAGAACAGTTTGGGTGGAGTATCAACGCTCAACGTCAACATGGATCAACCCAGTAAAGAAGCAAGAGGAGGGATGGAGCTGGGTGTAGGTCATTAACTCCACCCCTCCTCCATGTTAGCAGATGGGACATGAACTATAAACTCAATGTTCACATCAGATAAATGTTTCTCAAAGTTGGTGTGAGTCATTTTAGGAGCTTGTTCTCTACAAATAAAACTATTCTATAATTAGTAGAAGATGACAGTTGTTACTAACTTTGGCTTTGTTGTATTCACACTGTTTCCTTTGTGTGTGTGCGACCGGGAGCCTGAAGCAGCTCGATGGAATTCAACACAATCTTTCTTTTAGATGATTTGAAAACAAAACACACAAATACAAGGTCGGTCCGGCTCCATGTCAAGAGGAATCCATCCTCCGGGTTTTCAGCGCTGCTGCTCTGCTGCAAACAAACGAACCACTTCAGAAAGACTGTCTTTGTCAGTGTCACTCCACCAGAGAGAGAGAGGGAGGGAGGGAGGGTGGGGGGGGAGAGAGAGAGAGAGAGAGGGAAAGTCTGTGTGTAGTTTCTCACATGACGTCTGCATGTCACGTCTTCACTAATGAACAAGTGTTTGTGTTCTGCTTCTGTGATTTTGTATTGTTGTTGTTGTTGTGGTGTCGCACACAAACAAATTATTTTGTCATAAAAAAACAACTCAACATTTGTTAGAGATACACAGGATCCTCAGCATCAGTCATTTAATGAGTCGTGGAGGCGTCGGGATCTAAATGTCAATATTAGTTTGGAAATGATTCATAAGAGGTCGTCATAAAACCGGAAAGTTCTTGAAATGAGCAGTTTTTATATAGTTACACATAAAACACGGTTTCTACAGCCCCTTGTTAAATAAAGACAAGTTTACACTGGAGAGAACTCATCAATTTATACCAGAAACACGACCAACTAGTACATTTAAATATAGTTTTATTAAATTTGTTCAGATCTGCTTCGTTGGATCATTTTAATGTTCAGAAGTTTGTCACCTGCAGAAGCTTAAATCCAGATCCTGTCACCTCACGGGTCAACTCAGTCGATTTTATTCATAAGGGACAAACAAAGGCTGTTTGGGAAAAAGAATAATCACTGAAAGTGTTGTAGGGGGGGGCTGCTAAACAGCCCATTACCCATTCACCACTGGCTCAATGGTCTGCAGTGGGAGGACGTCATTACGCGCCAACAGCGAGCGGCGGCGCGGTCAAGTGCCACGCGCTCGGCCTCTCCTCCGTCAAGCAGATAAAAGCTGGCATCTGTCTTTATTGTGCGCGTAAATCCCCCCCCCCCCCCCGCCATTGACCGCAGACACTTCACATGTTGACGAGGACGACGTATAGGCTGAGCGCCCCCCCCCCCCCCCCCCCCCCCCCCCCCCCGGAGCTTTGTTCCCCCTCCAGGGAGACGTTATGCAAATTCAAACAAACCGTTTGTGATTTCCATCTCTGCACACAAATAGTCGGAGCATGTTTGGTCAAACTGACGGACTTTTGTTTACTCGGGGGGGGGGGGGGGGGGGGGGGGGGGATTCGATAGAGCAGCTGAGGAAACTGCATCTCAGACTCTGCACCTCTGGAAACACAACAACATCTTTCTCCTGATCTGTATTGGAACAATGCACAAAAAAGGTTTCACAACAGTGATGCAAATGGTTAACACAACTGATTAAGGTGTTCACCAGGGGGAACCACAGAGCGTCAGAGGAAGAGGAAGAGGAAGAGGAAGGACGGGCCCTCTGGTTATCTCAACGACTCTTTGGGTCAAACGCAGAGCTGTGGAGGGGCCCGCTGTGGATCTGCATACAAAAAGTTGTGTCTCTCTCATAGTGAAAGTGCGTTAATGACACAAAGAGACAAATTATGTCTTTTTAAATAAAACTCATGGGTCACAGTCTGAAAACTGTCCTCAGACTCCAGAGGGGTAAAGAACTTTGCTTTAATAGAGCATCCTAATCCAACAAGGATCCAGAGTCGCCAGGCACCAGGATTCAACTGCACTTAAACCTGTGATGGAGCCTCAGTCAGACGAGTCCAACACCACCTTCCATTTTCATATCAGAAAAAATTAATCTGTGTCGATTAGAGGAAGTGAGAAGCGAGCGCCAGAGACAAATTACCGCTCGGACGCTCTGGCAGAGGACAGCTCTGTCCTCGCCACGATGAGGACGACAGCTTCTCCTTTTCCAGAGCGCGTTGCCTCACTCGACTGGTTTATGTGGGGCTTTTAAAAAAAAAGGGACATAAAGGTTCCGTAGACTTGTTCCCAGTCGTTTAGATTCCACGCAAACCAGAGCGGGGATAAAAGTTACACAACTCAAACTGCACAAGACACAAAACAACGACTTTCTCTGAATCTTCTTACACCCCTCGTTCCTCACTCACTCGTTTTTTCCGGTATTGGTGACACTTTAAACTTTTGTTTGTCTCTACTTCCAACTGTAAACAACCCAAACTCCCAGTTCCCTCCCAAACTGGGACCACCTGGGTCCCAACAGAACCCGACCCCAGAAACCCAAGAAACAAAAAAAAGCACAATCCAGGATTTCAGTGGGGCCCTGAAACCTCTGGGGGCCCCTCGAGTTTGTCTAATTTGAGCAAGACAAAAAAAAAAAAAAAAGTGCACAAACACACACAACTCTCTCACATTGCTCATGATTACAAAGCCCCCCCCCACCAGTTTACAAGATAGGATTTCAATGGCCTCTCCTTTCTCTGAGCTCGTAAACGGTGTAATGAGTTTCATTTGCTCCGGCTACGTTGGGCTCAACCGCCACGGTGACCACAGCAGTGTTCGTAAAGATCACAGGGAATCCTCGCACACACGCACACACACACACACACACACA